>NW_026453407.1:0-49910 GCF_025200985.1 Drosophila gunungcola
AAACTTATTACATACATATTTGAGCGTGCTTAAATATATAATTATATATGTATATATATATATATATATATATATATATATCTATACTGTCGCCAGATGTTCTACTGCTGAGTGAGAGGGGCGGGGTGTGTAAAGAAAACAAATCAAATTGAAAATAATGTGTCTGCTCTATAAAATAAATACAAGTATTCTTTCTATTTTCCTTTTGCTTTTTTTGCAGTGCATTTGAACATTTAATCTATTAGTGTTATCGTTGCTGGTATTGTTGTGCTTATAACCACGCCCATCTAGCGCCCATCTATGCTTTGCCTTGATCTAATTTCAATTTAATTTTGGTATGTCAGTGCCAGAAAGGAAATTGCTTTGGTAAATCGTCTCGAACACAGTTTTCCTCATTTTTTTTTCTCGTACTTCTCTCATTAATATTATTGTCCTCATAAATGGTTTTTCTTCTCTCACAAATTTCATATATTATTCGATTTGGGCTTTTCGGGAAGTGTCTAAACACAACTGTACTTTTTGGCTAAGATTCTGGTCTTGTCATTGTTGAAGATAGTTTTCTCGTTTTTCGTTTTTATCTCGCGCTTAAGAAACCCATTTGTATGCCGTGTCCTATAATTTAGTTGAAAGAGTCGTTTTAGTTGACGGTTTATACTCATACATTAGATCTAGATTCTAGATAGTTGGAAACGATAGTTTGCCGAGCTTAGGGACTAGCAACAGTGCGCGGCATAAACGTAGGGCGGCTTAAAGTTAGGTTCCTCAAACAAAATTTATGTTTTATATTCTGTAAAAACAAGCATGCAGTATAGTAATTAGATATAAGATGATATTCTTTTGTAAAATCAAGTTTATTTTTAAAGTTTTCTTTCAACATTTTTGTTTATTTAAAAATTCAAAAATTTTGTTTAAGAAGTAAACAAAAGTTAAAAAAAAAAGTTAAGAAAAAAAAAGAAAAATATGAAAAAGAAAAGGCTAAAAAACTGTAAGCCTGCACAATCTTTTGAATATTGTAGCCCTTTTTGTTTTTTAAACTACCTTATGGCCATGCCATGCACTGTTTAAATGTGTTTTCTAGGCTTTTTTTGTTTTGTTAGTTTTACTTTCTCTCACAGAATGTTCTTCTAATCGAGCTAAAAAAAATTCCACCTTCTTAAACTAATTAATCGACTAACTTTTGCTCCTTCGCGTTGAGTGTGTGTGTGTGTGTGTGAGTGGGTGTGTTTTGCTTATATGGGGGGTTGTGTGTGTTTACGTGTACATTTATATAAAACTTGGCCTAAACAACGGTCTATTGTTACTAGAGGAGCCTACTGCCTAGTGCCTAATTGTCGAAGGATTTGCGCAGCGTGTCGAATAGATATTCCTGCACCTCCGGCGAATTGGGATCCATGGTGTTCAGTTTCTGGTGGGCACTTCTAAGCGAAATGGCCAGGCCACGCCCACTCAAAGCCTCCGACGGGGCCGGTGGTTGCGCCCCCGTCGAAATGGTGGTGGTGTTTGTGCTGGTATTCGTGGTCAGTGAGGTGGCGGTGCTCAATGTGGCAGATCCATCGCGTGCAAAGAGCAACGAGCTCTGCCGCTGCAGCTGATGGACGGGCGTACAACAGGCCACCGACGTGGAGATGCTGGCAATGCCCGCTCCCGATCCCGCTCCCGCTCCTGTTCCCGATCCCGATCCCGATCCCGAAGCGGATCCAACGACCAGCTCCTCCATGTGCTGGCGCATCGAGGAGCGACGCGATGGCTGCACCATCTGCGGCAGCTTGCTCTTCATCGCATTGTAGGTCCGAAGGTAGCTGCTCTTCCGCCTCCGCTGCTGCTTCCAGCGGCAGACCACGAAGATGACCAGGAACGTGGCCAGTGCGGTGATCACAATAGCCGTGCTGGCCACAATCGCTGACCGAATGCCCGAGGGCATGCTGGCATACAGGCTGCCCAGATGCTGTTGCGATACGGCGGACGTGGCCGCCGCTGCCGCCGGACTGCGATGGAAGCCGGGACCGGATAGCTCCAGATCCAGGAGGTCGTGTGCCCGCGCCACCTCATTCTCGATCTCGTCGATCACATCATCATCGTTGTGGCTCGGCGGCAGTCGACTGTTGTCCAGCATCGATGAGGAGTTGCCGTTACTGTTGCTGCCCCCATATGGACTCACGCTCAGGTCGATGTCGATGCTGGTGGGCTCACCACCACCACCACCGCCTGGTAAGTCTTGGTCCTGGTCCTGGTTCGTCTCCTGCGAACTGCTTCCATCCAGCAGCAGTCGTGGCGGCGGCAGGAAGTACGGGTTCCGTTCCTCGGTGGCCGTGGCCGTGGCCAGGGAGGCCAGTGCCAGGGTCTTCCACGACGGGAAGAATCCCAGCGACTTCTCGCCCCGCGAATTGATGGATATCGTTCCCGTGCCCGCTCCAATCGTCGCCGATGAGGAAGATGTCTGCGCGTAGGCGGGACCTGAAAAAAACTGCATTTGAGCGACAGGAAAGAGAGCAAGATATGGGCAGAGAAATGGGCGGGGAACGTTGTGAATATTATTCTGACTAATTTAGATATTATTCGAATCTATTAAAATCTATTTAATGTTGGACTCTGTACGATTTTGTAAAATAATTTAAACCGCTTTAAAAGGCGCCGCTGCACCGTTTACAATCATTTAAGCTGGTTGTAAACGGTGCAGCGGCATAATTATTTTTTTTTTTAAATCCTAAAGCTCTTTATAATGCAATCAATCTATGTATTTTCCTCTAATTAAGATAATATTACCTTTTTAAAAAATCAATTAGACCTATGATTTTTTTAAAAGAGTTAAAACCATTTGCAAAGTAACCGCTGCACCGTTTGCAACCAATTTTTGTTGTCTTTGTATACAATTTCGATGTGTGTTAGACTCATCTTCTATAGGGGGGTATAGAAGAGGTTAAGGGTAACGCAATTTTTGGGCAGCTGGCAGGCAGAGGGACCTTATAGGCTATTTAAATCAATTTTTACCAGCATTTCTTGCTATTTATCATTTCATTTATAAACTTTATTTGCTTCAAATATATATGTATATGTATTTCTAGGTTGTATTGCCATTCGCTTGGTTTCGAACTTACGGAAACTAATCGATAATATATATAATTTAAATGGTTATTGGGTATGTTTTGTTGAGAGAAACGGGAGAACTGGTTAATAAGTGTTCTTGAATGTTTGAGCCCGCGAAGGAGCAAGAGATCCCTCACCCCTCCTGCCACTGCCACCGCCCTCGCCCCCGCTCCTGATCACGCCCCCAGCCCCTCCCCTCCCCTCGGCCCACCGCTGGCGTTGCCTGCGCAATCGCAAGGCCGTAATACCTCGATTTCCCATGGGCTTAACCTCGTCGTTTGGCTCAATGTCGATGATGGAGGTGAAGTAGCTGGAGCCCTGCGAGTCCGTCTTGATTTCATCGGGCTTGACGCTCTTCAGGTCCATCAGATTGAAGTGCGGGAAGTTCTCGAAAGCCGTGACGATGTCCATGTTGTCCTGCAGCAGAACCTTTTGGCCAGGATACAGGCGCGAGTGCTCGTCGCCGCCGCTCACAATGGTGGACAGATGGAGCTGGCTGGAGCCGCGTTTCCGGTGCTCGATCAGCTCCTCCAGGGTCATGTTGCGCTGCTCCAGGACCTTGAACAGCCGGTTGCCCGACCGCCGGTCCTCGATGAGCTCCAGCAGATCGGTGCGATCGTCCACATCGTCTATAATGTTCAATTGTGGCGGTGGTCTGCCTGCCGACAATGAGGGTGGTGCTGCACGGGCGGGTGGTGGTGGTGGTTCAAAGGAGGGAGAGGGTGCTGGTGGTGCTGGTGGTGCAACAACGGATGTGGGTGACTGTGCCGGTGGTGCAGGGGCTGGTGGTGCTGGCACTCGCGTGTGATGCGTATGGCTCTCCACTTCGTCAAAGAAGTTCTCCAGCTCGTCTTCGCCGTAGTTCAGCTCCTCGCCACTCTTATTCGAGGGTGGTGTGGCTGACGTCGTTGAGCTGGCCATTTCCATTGCCACTTCCTCGCCACTCTCCATTTCCACATTGCCGCCTATAAAGTTATCCTTAAGACGCTTCTGCATCTCCTTAATGCTGGAGTTTCTCAGACGATAGCGTGGGCCACCGGGTGGCAGGGCAGAAGAAGGAGCAGGAGGAGAAGGAGGAGCAGGTGGTGGTGGCTCCTCGGTGTGTGAGTTGCTTTCCCCAGACTCGGCTTCACTGGAATCGGGCTGCTCTTCGGGCTCCTCCAAGTCCTGGTTCTCCTGGCTATCCTGGTTCTCATGGTTCTCTTGGTTATTAAGCTCCTGCTCCTGCTCTTCGTTTTTTAGCTTCTCCTCTACCTGCTCCTCTTCCCTTTCCCTTTCGTCGGAGTTCTCGCGCTCCTCCTCTTGGCTGTCTTCCAGGTTGCTAACCACCGTGCTGGTGGAGTAGACGGTGCTCGTCTCCACCTCCTGAGTGGTGCTCACTGCCGCCGCTGTGGTTGTTGTGGTGGTGCTTAGGATGGTGCTGGTCAACGGCTTATACAGTCCCGGTGGCCTTAGGGTGGACCGCAAGTGCTGCCGCTTCTTGTAGAGTGGCACGCGGGTGGTGCTCGTGGTGGTGCTGCCACTGGCAGTGGTGCTAGTGGCCATGGTGGTGCTGCTGCCGTAGCTATTGATTCCCCCCAAAATGCGTCTTGTGGTGATGCTCTCCCGCGATGAGCTGCCAAAGAGCTTCAAACGCTGAAGGGCGGTGGGGAATTTGGCCTTGTTTTTGGTGCTCGACGACGAGGACGAGGACTCATCCTCATCGTGGCCAGTGGTGCTGGTAGTGGTATAGGCAGCTGGCAGTCGTCGTACTCCCTGTTTACTCTGTTGGCTGGTTGATTTCTTCGGGGAATCTCCTCGAGCGGCGGCGGCGGAGGAGTAAGTGGACGCTGGTGGGGCAACCGCTGTGGTTTGCAGTGCTAGCAGAGCATTCTGTTTGCCCTTCAGCAGATCGTCCAACGAGAGATTCTTCTGCTGCAGGATTTCGCTGAGACTCAGGCCACCCGAATTCTTTAGGATATTCTTCAGATCCACGGCGGTTTTGGTTGGCGCAGCTTCGCCCGCATCCGTCGAGGGTTCCTTTTTGGCCTGGCCATAGGGACGTCGATAGGCCTTGCTGGGATTGCTGCCCTGCGGACTGGCATCCGTGGGCTCCAACCGCTGGCGCTGCTTCTCCCTCTCCCTCTCCCTCTCGCTGCGATCCCTTTCGAGGGCTGCCATCGGTTCCCTGACCAACGGCTGCTTGCGTCTTCGCAGGGCATCTGCATCGTCCTCCACATGGCCACGCCAATAAGCGGAGGTGGCATCCGGACCAGCACTGGCAGCAGCACCAGCACCTACACTAGACTCCTCCTCCGCGGCGCCCATCGTGGCCAGCGGAAGTTGGGGGCGACGCTTCCGTTTGCGAGTGGCCAACTGGGCGGTGCGACGGCGATGTTGTGAGACACCATTGCCACTGCCATTGCCACTGGCATCGCCAGCACCCTTAGGATCCTCCACTATCAGGGAAACACCCGTCTGCAGGAGCTGCAAATAGAAAAGGCAAGTGATTGTTTATCAGTCATCAAGCAGAGCTCCATAAAGTCAGAGAAACGTTTTTAAATACGAAAATATTGTTAATAAGCACAAAGTACAAAGTTTAAGATGTAATAAGCAATCAGATTAAACAGGAATTTTTCTTAAATTATTAACAACCATATATTTATTGTCAAACACTATTTATTTTTAAAGGCTTGAAAAAGATACAAAGAAGTTTAGTTCACAATTTTGAAACCAGATTTTATCAGCTCGAAAATTGAATCAAAGTAAAATTGCCGCAGTGCATTAAATTACTTTTGCCTGTTTCTGCACATCTGAGTGGGTGTGATAGATGAGCCCGAGCCATCTGATTGATGGAATCTATAAATATTTGGCACGCTCTTTATTGACTTTCCTCCATAATAAGCTGCCGAAAAAACCTACCTATCTTCGCTTTTTCGTTATTGACATCTAATCAAATGTCTGTTGTTTATTGAAGAAAAAGCCATCTGCTGCACTCCTTTACCATTTCGCAGAAAATAAGGAAAATACCTATGAAAAGGAGTAGCATCAACGTTATGGCCATGGTTTTATGGTACTGACATTGAAGTTTGCCTCGCCTTCTCACATTATATTTTATGATAAACCCCTCATAATGCGTGTGGTTTACGGGTCGTATACTTAACAATTTCGATTAGCACACGTGCATACAATTTATGACACTTAGCTTTGTTTTGTTTTTTCAAAAAATATATTCTTTGCCCTCATAAATAAGCATACCTTATGACATTTAATTTATTTATTTTTCATTTCCTGGTGCTATAACGATTTCCTTATAAAATTAGTGTACTATGTAGTACTACTTAAGCTACTATTTCAATTGCCATTTCTTTTTATATTTAACATTTAATGTTTGTCTAACAAACATGTCGGTTAAGGGAATGGTCATCAGACCATATAATTGAATAATATATCGGCCCAATTAAATGACTTGGGTCATATGTAGTTATGAAATCGCCTCTAGAACAAGTAAGTTACTCCCTTTGGGAGGTGGGTGAAAATGAGGTGTCGCCGCAGGTCATTTTGAGCATATGTAATTAATTTTCAATTTTAGGCTGGTAACAGAACCGGAAGGAAGCTCAGATAAAGATGCATACAGGATTGATTATGCACAGCCGAAATGCATAGATGTAAGCCATGAATAATATATATGTACATATTTGTGTGCCCAGGATGTTTGCCTTTGATTAACTGTTGGCAAAGTCGATGGAAGCTCCATCCCCGAAAACCTCGTCATCTAATCAGACTAATGCATTATTGCCTCCCCTTGGCGGTTTCACCATTGCCATAATAATAATTAATCCAAAAGGCCCGAGACTAACTGAGTGATGAAAAACGTCTTCAGAACTCGTTACAATGACAAGAAAAACTGTAAGGAAAATAAAAGTAATCTTGCAAACAAAAAACAGGCCAACAATGCGGAAATAATGGCAATCGTTGCAAAAGCCCCAGGAAAATCGAATCGAGTTGTATGGAATGGAATCGAGAATGCAGCCCCGACCATTACACGCATTTCTGTCACGTCATTTGCTGTGACATCTCTTTCGACTTTGTTTTCTCTGCCTTTTATTTTTTTTTTTTTTGTTTTGCTCCATCTGCTCCATTTTCAATTTGGTCTAAGTTACTGGCTTTTCCCCGTGAGAAGCGGGAAAGTGGGGTAGAGAAGGACTGCAAGAGTGTGCATACGTAATGAAGACAGTCGAAGGCAGGGAAGTAAAGAGACCTCACTCCGGCAATCGGATTGTATCGTAAGAGTCTCAACTTGTCCGGCAAACAAATACGGCAAAGCCGGGGAAAACCGTTTGCCCGGAATCACAAATCAGCAGATCCATGTGCGGATTATACTTTGGTAACTTTGGGAGTGGAAGCAGCAGAACCAAGGGCTGTGATTAAAGGATGAGTTTCACAGAACTCTCAAAAGAAAAAAAAAAATCAAAAATTTCACAACACCTGCCTGAAAGCAAGTGGCATTTTGCATTTGCAATCGGAGACTAGTCAAAGGCTTGTTTTGAGACAATATTTTTGATACATAATGACAGGGCAAAGTTCGAAGGGCAACAGAGCCACAACATACGTCTGAAATTTAAGGCACTTGAATATGTCAAGCCGCAGCGTAATATAACTCGGATGGCTTGATATCTGGCTGTCTGGCTGTCTGGCTGACACACTTCCTTTAGGTGACAGGTGAGAGACGCACCTTCATCCCTGGCTGCCAACGGCAGACGACTCTGTCAAAAAACCTTCAAAAGCATTGTGTGGCCATAGAGCAAGTCCATTTCCATCGATGAATGTCAAACAGTGTTGAAAAAGAGCAATTGTTTTTGCAGAAAATACTGTAGATACTTTATCATATCGTGTTTGAGGTCCAGTTTCTCATCAGCCAATAGACCTTTGCTATTACCATCTATAGATTTCATGCTCAGCCATGATTTTGTTATCGATAACAGAAAAAAATGGGACCCATAAAAAGTACAGTTGCCTCAAGTGCTGATATCACCTGAATATAAAAGTCAGCTAAGAAAGCGTTCGCCATACTTAAACACTTAATAGTGCATTCAAGTTCGGTTATCCGATTAACGGCAGCAGGGCGAGATGGGGAAAGTAGAGAAAGTGGCAGACTCTTGAATGCTGATTAACTTTTGCCAAAGCACTCGTACAGTCAGCACAAAAGGAGCGCACTCGCTTGAGCCTCTCCAACACTGGCAATGCCATCTGATAACTTATTACTTTTAATAAAAATACCCTGCCCCTTCTGTGGCAAAAGCTGGATGGAAAGACATAAGAGCCAATACAAAGGCTTTCAGAAAAAGTTGAAAACTTCTTTGCCCCTTTTTTCCTGCTGCCCAGAAATAAATACAGCCAAGAGAATGAATAACAAAAAAAAAGGTAGAAAACTTACTGCCATGGCTGTTCTTGCTCTTGTCCATGGTGATTTCTAACAAAGTGAGTGGCGACTCCCCCATCCTGTAACCACTTCAAACAAGTTGCTGCTTTTCATAATTAAATTGAAAAATTTATGCACAATTAAATGGAAAACTTTTCTTTGTGGTCTTACCAGCAGCAACCGCAGCAGGGCGAAGAAAAAATAAGACAAAAATAGCCAAAAACGGGGGGAATAAAACGAAACGGAATAGAATCGACTAAATGGTACTTTTGATGCCGAAATATTCAACTCTTATTTAACTAAGAGTTTGCTTTTTATAGGTTTTATTACATACACCTAAACTAAGTTCTTTAAATTCCTTAGTTTGCAATATGTTTACTCAAGCTTTTGCTTTTAAATAAAATATAAATAGACTTTATATTTAACCTAGAGTGGCACAAATAATAAAACGCATAATTTAACCCAAATTTTTCCTTTTTATTCCAGATGGGCCGTTTCTACGGTAATGACCCGCCAAAACTTGGTGCCCAGCGAAAACCAGGCCGGCACCAAGTTCATCTCGGCCCTGATTCCCTACTGGGATATGGCCAACCACAGGCCGGGCAAGATAACCTCCTTCTATGGCGCCGCTTCCAGGCAACTGGAGTGCACCGCCCAGGAGGCGTGTGCCGCCGGAGAGCAGTTTTTCATCTACTACGGCGATCGGTCGAATACCGATCTTCTGGTGCACAATGGGTGAGTTACTTACAGATCCGGCCATGTTAAGCGATTAATAAATCACCAAAAATGCATTAATTGACCGTTTTCGCAAATATGTGTAACTAACAAGCTTTGCTTTATTATTGTTCAATTAAAAGTCTTTGTGAACTCGTAATTAAAGTCAAACTGAGCAAAACATGTTTTTTTTTTTTCAATCAGCTGAAAAGTAATGGGGATCATTAGCTTGGGTCGTTCTGCTGTGGATTACTTTTTGATTAAATTGAACTGAATTTAATTTGTTTGTTATAGAGAAGGGCTAATTTGGTTATTCCACGCAAAAACCCTGGTTTCTTTCAGCAACAAATAGCCCAAATATGAAATGTTATACCCATAAAAACTTGTAATCAAATTTGTAATATTAGTATTTGGTTAACAAAAAAAATGTAAACGAACGTTTATCGAATTCTGTTTATGTTTTACTTTACAGCTTTGTGGATGTGAGCAATCTCAAGGATTACGTTAATATTCGCGTGGGCCTGAGCACCACGGACGCACTGGCCGCGAAGAGGGCTAGCATTCTGGACAAGCTGAACATCCGGCACAATGCAGAGCTGCGCGTGCTGCCGGCGCCGGATTTCATCTCCAAGGAGCTGTTGGCCTTCGTCCGGGTGTTCAAGATGAGCGCCGAGCAGCTGGAGCACTGGTGCAGCGACTTGGAGCGGGCCGGCGATCTACTGCACATCGATTGCGCCCTGGAGACGGATCACGAGACGCGCACCTGGCAGTTTCTGGAGGACAGGCTGAAGCTGCTGCTGGCCGTCCTTGATAAGGAACTGCGGGAGGCCGACGAGCTGGAGGCGTTGTCCGAGCTCTCCCAGCTGGAACTTAAGGAAGGGGGAAAACCTGTGCATGAAATCGAGCTCATGCTGCTGCAATACCGCCGCCTGGAGAGGAGCATCCTCGCCGGTGCTCTGCAGTACGCCCAGGAGCATCGCAAGGTCTAGGGATTGGCAAACCCCCGCCTTGGAGCACATCACCCACATAATTCGAGTTGCCATCGACAAAGCGACATCAATAACTCAGTCTAGCATTAGCACCATACTCTTTTTTTTTTGTACCATTACTTAACTTATTTTAATCGACCGTTTTTCATCTAGTCGAGTGTTTTTGAAGTGGATACCAAATTAATTTATAATAAAATTTACAACGAAAGTTTTACATGAGGTTTCTAAAAACTCGATTCTACAATCATGTACGTTATAGCGTTTAATTGTTTTATGTTTGTTTACATTTTTATTTCTAATAACATCAGTTTTAGTATTTTGGAATTAAATATGAAATCAAGCAAGGCGAGATTTTATTGGGTAATTGCAACTGGAACCGCTTTTTCAACTTCTGAGCTTTCCTGTTTAAAATAAATTCCAATCAAAGTCTGTTTTCATATTTTAAAGATATGAACGAAGAAGAGAAATTTTCTTGGATTCATTTAATTGCCAATAACTAATTGACTTGCCAGACGTCCATCTGTGACAGCCTCAAAATCCAATCAATTTGCAAAACCAATGCACCGCTCACCACCAAACAATCACACACACTCTCATTGGTGCATATGTGCTGGGGAATGCCTGCTGGCGTTGTCTGTAGATGTAAAGTATTTGATTGCGCCCCATGTGCGAGTGTGAGTGGGGGTCAGAGGTCAGCTGTAGTGGGCGGAGCGTGACCCGAGACTCACGAACGGAAACGGAAATGAAATTGTACATTTAAATTCGACAATATCGGAATGGTATGGTTTAATGAGGTCACCAAATCCCATCTTCAGAACACCACAACATAACTTAGTGTGCAAGTAATTCACACAGCTCATCGTTAAGCACAAGACTCGTTTTTCATCAATTTTGCAAACCGAAAAATATTTATTGAAATAAGTTAATAAAAAGCGTAACATCAATTTACGCTTTATTTGAAATCGGACTTCTGTAAAAAAAAAGATTTTGGAAAAGCCGCTTTTCTGCAATTGCTATTTTGCTATTTTGGAAACACATTTTAATTATTTTTGTATTGATTTGTTTTATCTACATGCTAACAAAAAAGTGTGTGTTATTTCAAAAAGAAAATGCTTAGGAATTTGTTGTACATTTTTGCAGTCATTAAAATTTCGAATAAATAGTTTCACTTCAAAATCAGCTTTCAGTAAAAAAAACTTTTTCTGTATCGCCGTTTTTAAAAAATTTAAAAGGGATCTTAACTAATATGTCACGAAAATCGACCCAAAATTACAAACCTTCGCGAATTAAACCACAAGCTTTCAGAGATATTCCTCATCAAAATCGGATTTCAGTAGGAAAAGTTATGGGCTTAAGAATTCAGGCTTAAGGTAACTGCTTTGCCGTCTTTCGGCTTTTCCTAGTAAAAGATATTCACGCAGTCATCTCTGAATCGGATTGAGCCGTGCCTAAAACATCGGGAACGACAACAATGCACTTCAAATTGCAGCTCCTAGTGGGTGTTAATTATGGGCCCAATGACGATGCCGATGCCGATGATTACGGGTACTGTGGTGCTGTTGATGTTGTGCCAAAAGCATATTCGGGACGGAAATTTGGTGAACTATGGATTTGGCCGGGGGTTTCGTGTCGCCAAAATGCACTGGCAAACACTTTGGAAGATGTCATTGAAATGGTTCGACCACCACCACCCACCAAAAAGCCTCCAACCCCCCCCCCCCGCAACATTGACATTTGATTTGACACTCGAATAGCTATTTTCCGTACTCACATTTCGCGCCACGCCCACCGACCATCGCCTCCGCCCTTTTGACTGCCCCCACATTTCCCACAGAGTTGGCACTCAATTTTCACGCTCGTTGGAAAAGTGACTGCAATAGGGGGCGGGAAACGGGAAAAAGGGAAAAGGGGAAAAGCTATGTTTGGCCAGTTGATTGAAATATTTGAAATATTCGAATGAGACGTCACCGGAAACGGGGTCGAATCGATATCGCATAGGCATTGCTTTTATAGTTATCGATTCGCGCTGCCTTTCTGAGCCATTTTCCCTGTCCATTCCCTCTCCATTTTGTCCGGCGCTTTTGCTAATTGCTTTGCAACAATTTTGTTTTGCCGGCCAAGCAATTAGCAAATGACAAATGCCCCAGCCTCCACAAAAACCCCCTGTGCGACCAGCCTGCCCCAAAATCCACCAATTCCCCAATCCCCCCTTTTTGGCCGGCCGCAATGCAAACTTAAGCTGCTTAAATTATATGCAACATGGGTCATAAAAATGATGACCGCCGCTCGGACAAAAAGCAAACCGAATTGTTTACGTTGCGTGTGTCAACACCGAAAAGAAAGGGTGTTCTTTAATTCTAAAACTATATGTTTATTCTCGAAAAATATATATTTTAAGTCCTCATCAAGAGGGTTTTCAAATATCGATTGATTTGCACATTAAAAAAGGAAAACAAGTTAAAAGCTTTAATATGCCGTTGAAATAAAAACCTTATAGTTTTAACTAATAGAAATTCATTTTAAATAAATAAATAATAAATAAATTGGGGAGAGAATATTTCTTTTCTCCTCTTCATTAAAATGTTATACTGTCTGTAAAACAAATACAAAATGTTGATGTGACTTTGAATAAATAAAGAAATACACTTTTTGATTTCTGTCAAATATATTGTTGTACAATAAATCAATAAAATGTACAATAATCATACAAAATAGGTTTATTTATTCACTTGTCCTTTAAGGGCACCCTGTAGTTAAATAAATAAATGCCAGAGTGTGGCTTTGTCCGCTTTATATGCTCGCAAACTGTTGCCAACTGTTGGAATCCTTGTGTTTTTGCATTTTGTTGACATTTTTTTTTGTCGGACCATAGTCTGAAATAAATCCACGCATGTTGTCGCACACCCCAACACACACACACACACACGAGCACACTCGCCCAGACAGGGTAAAACAAGGATACGTAGCCACACGGACACGTGGTTAGAGCCATGTTTGTTTAAATCCATGCTTTGTTTTACCCACCCCTATTGGTGTGTGTGTATGTGTGGGTGCTTAAATGCCCACGTGTGTGTGTGTGTGCATGACGCTTAAGCACTTAAGCGCATTTCCATAGATTTTAAGGCGATTTCATTTTCAACGCACATTTGCATGCGTCCATTTGCCATTGTATCATTGTACATCGTTTATTGTGTTGTTGTTTTTATTATTGTTGTTATTGTTGTTGTTGTTTTTGTTCAGCTTGTTGCTGTTGCCCATAGTATTATTAAGTTATGTTCTTTGTTGTCGCTTTTCAATTGATTGCATTTATTTGCTCAACTTAAACGTTTCGCAATTGGCTTAGTTAGTTTGCGTTTTGACATTTGCAAAAGTCAAAATGCCAGCACAACAGTCGAATAAAACATTTGCGAAGAGGTTTATTTAATTGGTAAACGAACAAAAATGACAAATTTGGCAAATTTAACTTATAATGATTAAGTTTTTTTGTACTTGTCCGTGCACAAATTGATTTTATATATCCCTTTATTTCCGCTTTGGTTGCTTCAGCTGGGCTTTGTATGGTTTTTATTGCATTTAATTAATTACTTCAAATAGAAATCTTGTTCTTTAATTTTTTGTTCTAAATTGAACATCGAAACTGATTTAAAAAACTTTAATTTACAGAAAGTTCTTCATAAATAGCCTAACAAGCTCTTTAATAAGTACAAATGTTATAGAAAATAAAATTCTTCTAAAATATCATGTTCGATTTTTAATGAATTCGAAACATAATTTATAGAATTTCCCATATATAAAAGATTCGCATTTAAATAGAGGTTGGCCCTTAAGTGGAGGAAACGACTTTACGCCTTCACCTTGCAGAAGTGGGCGTGGTCGTGGAACCTAGCAATATGATTAACTGATGGCAATGGAGCGAAAATTGTTCCGGAGCTGCTGCTTCGCCTGAGTGGTTGCATGTGTTGCATACGTTGCTGCTGCAGTTGTTGCATCTCATTGCCCCGGAAGCGATGGCAAAGTGGGCGGGGCCATAAAAAACAGATGGTAATCTGCGTAAGTGGAAGTGCCAGCAGGTGTTGCACCTAGCACTCGGAAATCAAAACGAGCCGGAGCCTGGCAACTCCCAAATTCTAACCACTGGCATATTAATTTGATGTTTCAGTTTCATGTTTATTAAATTACAAGGGGGAAATCTCTCGTACTTGCTATGTATGTATAATAGATAATATATTTATTTGTTTTGTTTGGTATTAAAGTAATATCAACATAATTGTCTGTTGTTAAAGAAACTTATAAAATATATTCGAGGGCTGCTTTTCTAAAATCTTAGCCATGGATTTTAGAGCACTTACATATTTCATTATTTAAAATATAAAATCAGAAAATGTAATCGTGTTCATAACATAAAATTTACTTGGTGTTGTTAAAAATAACCATGTACTTTTCGTTGAGTCTCTAATTCCCACAGCAGTGCTTTTCACTTCCCCATGCATATTCGTTGAGTCGCGAGAGTGGGAGCCTGTCAGTTGGTCCTAACAAGGTTAAGTTGAATGGAAACTAATTTGCATGGCACGTGACTGTACCCCGAGCGCCGCCAGGGTTGCCAGCGCCGTGTTTGTTTGCAATTAACTCGGCCATTGTTGTCAGCATTGTTGCAATACCCACGCAGCGAGCGCTACTTATTTTATTTGCTAATTGCAACACTCAAGACGACAAGACGAAAGTGCTCGACAAGTTTTAGTCTGTTGCAACAGACAACGGTAGCGATTCAAAAATAAATACATATATATATATATATATACCACGTTCTTTATATATATATATATGGAAAAATAGAAGGCCGAGCTGCCAGGAGAACGGCAAACAAATTAAAAGTGACGTATTTTCCCTACTTCTGCTGGACCGAAGTCCTTCCTTCGTTCTACTTTCCTCGTTGCCCAGCATTGCAAGGGAAAATCATGACAAATTCCTCTGATTCACCTCATTTTCTGAGCAGCAGTCATCTTATCTCCATAATTGGAAAAGAATATTGTTCAAGCTATTCTTTATTAGTGTTTTGTGCTAAACAGTTGGATTCACAATAACTATGTTGCTGGAATATTTTGTAACAAATAATGACAAGACCAGAAGTATAGTTCTAAAATATTTCTCCTAGACAGCTGCTTAATTAAAATTAATTTTGAGCTTATATTTTCATTTTATAATTGGATTAATATTATAATTTATATTTATAAGGGGTAATTTGTTTTCCACACTTTCTGGCACACTTTCACTCACTTACTTTGTGCCTTTCAACATTTTTTACACTTTGCACTAGTTGCAGCAATGGCATCCACATCCAATGGCATCATCGGGGATCCAGCTGCATAAGCTGAAAACAAGAGGTCGCCGTGGGCGTGGCATTAACCCAAAAAGCCAGCAAAGCTGACGACGTTTGTTTTCCCAGGACCCTCGAGTTGAGTTGAGCTGAGTTGAGTTGAGTTGCGAAAATTGCGAGGCGAAGAAAAGCCGGGCGGCTTAAGTGCAGCCAAGAAAGGTGAAGAAAAACTCATTCCTGTGCTTATTATTTTTGTGTTTTTGTTTTCTTGTATTTTT
Source organism: Drosophila gunungcola (assembly GCF_025200985.1). Taxonomy (NCBI): domain Eukaryota; kingdom Metazoa; phylum Arthropoda; class Insecta; order Diptera; family Drosophilidae; genus Drosophila; species Drosophila gunungcola. The sequence continues at coordinate 15,781 of NW_026453407.1, forward strand.
GTATTATTGCAAGGGAAATTAAGTTCACAGCTCAGGAATTTGTAAGCAAGGGCTTACATTTCGTGCTGTGGGCTAATACATTTCAATGCAAAATTTACAGCTGTTAATTCCTATACAATTTACATTCTAACTGACATTTTAATTAACTTTATCTTACTATTTTCTATATTTTGTGGATTTCATCAAATCTTTTTCTCACGTATACCTTCGTGTGACTTTGACAAACAGATTTTGGAAATCTATTTTTCTATTTCTAACTGTATTCAATATTTATATTTCGTTCTTAAACATAATTTTATGCAATTCTTGCCAACAACTATATCAGAATAATAGGTATTTGTTATTTGTTTGTTAGTTTTATTTGACTGTTTTTAGTACATTGTATTATATTTTTTTTATTTTCTACTTTTAATTACTTGCTTGTAAGAGCTCAAGGGGATTTCTCACTTATATAAATGACCAAAGAAGACCAGACCAATTCAAAGCCATCATCATAGTCAGTTTTAAATTTATCCGCCGGGCAAATATGCCTGCCAGCAGTCTGTCTAAACTTCCATCTATATCAACACTTTCAGACGACACTTAGGCATTTGCTGCCTTTGTTGTTAACAGACTAAGGACAAGATGGGGCCAAGGGGCTAAAAGTGAGCAGAGCAGCAAATCCTATATCCTGCGGCGTGGCATTACGCATTCATGCACTGTTCGACATATCGATAACAGGCACTTAAACACGAACCTACGTCATGAATAATAAACTTTTGGAATGGGGACGAAAGAATACGACTGCGACTGGGACTGCGACCGCGACTACGACTACGAATACCGCCCACATATTTGCGCTCATTTGGGCCTCAATTAATAACGACTCAAAAGGGCAGATGGTCGTGTGCATAAACACATCCATAAATTGTTCAGCGCAATTACGTTTCTGGGCTTTTTGCAGGGCACCGCCCCCCCCCGAGGAGAATTGTTTCATTTGCTGTTAAATCTATAATGGGCACATTACGCAATCAAGCGGCGGAGCGGCCCCCAAAGAGCATCCGTTGGGATCCGAGGAGTCAGGCCGCAAATTGACAGATCTATGGGACAGCCTTTTGGGAACTTGGGCGGCGTGGCACAACTTGGCCTCAACTCTCAACTGACAGCCCTGCAGTGCGGCTCACTCTAATAAACGAGCGAAATTGCCACGCTTTTTTCGCCATATGACAGCTCCATAAATATTCAATTTTAATTAATTGAAGGCCATTAAAGAGTTGACTTTGCAGTCACGCTTAATTCAAGCACGAACGCTCTAAACTCTTTGATGTCTAAGTACCCACTCTATTGCGAAGTTTAAGTTGAAGAATCAATTAGTCCTTAAATATTTCAATAATTTATAAGTCATAATCTTGTTGGTACATTTATTTCTTGTGTTTGCTAAAAGTTATATGATCAAGAGTAATTTAAATATTTTAAGATGTAAGCCGTATACCATATTTTAATAGATAGAATAGATATTGAAATAATATTGAAGTAGTTTCTAATACCCCTTAGGTTCCATATATTCGTTTTTTTTTTTTTTGGCTTTTTACATAGGCTTGTTACTAGCAATTTTCAGTTACAACTGTTCTTTCTATAACCACAATTATAATAACATATTCCATTTCCTCGTCACGCGGTCATCTCTATAGCGAAAATCTCGGATGAATGGCTGACAATTGGCGGACGAAAGGGCCATCGCAAATAATCGTAAATAACTGTTGAATGGGCAGCTGCAACAAAATGGCGTCAACTGCCATTTCCGCTTGTCAAAGCAGAAAAAGCAATATGGCGAAACTGCACGGCTGGCCGAAAAAGCGAATTCAAACTGGTTCTTTGATTAACTGCTGCCAGACGAAATGGATGAAAAAAAACCACATGTAACACACAAACACACACCCACAAAAACACACAAACACACAAGCACACACACATACATGGACAGTGTAGTGTTTGCGGTGTTTTAATTCGCTTGCCACACATTAAATCAATTAATTTATGTGCATAACTTGATACATTCTATTAAATACGATTAAATGCTTAAACAAAGTGCATAATTGATTAATTGCATTTTCCGCCAACGTTGAAATATCTTTCAATTTTCCAAATATTCCCGCAGTTCGACAATTTATGGCCACTATTAAAATGAGCGAGTGTCGCACATCCGACGGATTGAAATTGATACGTTGGGCTATAGTGTTGGCATCACGGGGGAATTCGTTTTTATCACGTTTTGTCACCGCACAAAAATTACAAGGCTTGGCTTAAAGTTGTTTTCGAAATAAAAAAAACGTTGGCCTACTTTTTCGCGCATTGCATTTGAATTTTAAATGAACCTACCAAGAAGGTCAAGCTGAATATTTCATGTTCGTAAGCAGGTCACAGAGATTTCGACTTATTTTATGGTGGCCAGTTAACTCTACATATTTTAAAGGACCTTCCAGATTCGGTGACAACTTTGCAGAATTATTGTGCAATTAAAAAATAAATAATAATTGGATAATTAAAATGTACATATGTACTCAGGCAACAACAGCATGCCATTATTTGATCAAATATAAACGAGTTTTAATTTTAAGCAAGTATGTTCCATAAATTTGCATTAAAACCGTGAAAGTGAGATCATAAATTGTATTTTAGAGTGGTTTTTTTCGCTTGTCTGAAATTCAAAACTCGCTTTTGCCCTGACCCCAGGTAAATGTCACATTATAAATATTTAATATTTCAATTATGCAACCGCAAATGATAAATTTCAAATATATTCCACCCTCGTTTCCGTTTCCGTGTCCGCTGCAGCAACCCCAACATCCGCTCACACACACAACCACCAGAACGCACACAAAGGGCGTTAAGTGTGCGTACAATGTGGGTCACACGAATATGTCTCAAGCAGTTACTTCTCGACCACTGTTGACGTTTTCAGTTTGGCCCTGAATAATTTAAGTGTGTTTTTCGACACGGGGCAACATAAAACCGCACGCAAATTACTGAAAATTGACCGCACTTAAAGCGGCAGCAGCACCAACACTACTGGCACTCAAAAAACGCATATTCAGTGTACGAACTTGGGTACTGGGGTACATAAAATACAATTTAAATATTTAATTGCAAGCACAATTTAAAATCGTGTTAAAGCAAAAGCAAAAGCCAAAGTAAAAGCCATTAAAAAACAAGCCATAGAGCTAAATGTTGCCATAGCCATGTTATTATAATGCCCTACAGTGGGACATCTATGATTTTCGGAGTAAAAAACAGTTAACATATAGCATACAGTGAATAACCCCGTTGTATATTAGCTTTCCGTGTGCCAAGATGAACTGTATTGGAATTTAAGGTGGATTTACTTATTTGTTTCAACTTCACTGTAAAATAGGAATTAATTGTGTAATCGTAATAAAATTATCCTAGAATAATCAACATTGCGTGTAAATAAACCTTTAAAAAATCTTTATTATGATTCATTTAAAAGAATAAATATTTACTTTCTAAACATTTATTTATTCAATTATTTTCAAAAACATAATATTTTTCATTGATCCTAAATTGAATGAAGCTTGTTAAAGACTTGAGAAAAAAGTTCATTAAACACGGAAAAATAAATGTAGTATCTCCTGAATTATGTTTTTATAAATGCCCAGCTTTAAGGACATTCAGACTTTCGCGAAACCACAGGGAAATGTTTAAACTAGCTCTCTGTATAGCCGCCTATCTCACTTTTTAACTTCGTTTTTTTTTCTCTTTTTATGCTTTGGCTTTTGTGTGCTGCTGCATGGCCTGTGGGCAAAAAGCTATTGCATAACAACTGGGGCTGAGTTAATGAGCATTTTTAATGCAAATCATTTGCCCTGGGCCACACTTTATTCATATACGTGTCCAAAGTGGGGTGTTAATTGTCTCCTTTGGCCTGTCGCAGCCAGCCAACCACACAAAACATAATCAAATGACTGCCAGCTGTTGCTGCTTTTGTTATTCTTTCCTGGGGAGGAAAATAATGTTCCATGCTCCGAGTTTTTTTCCCCCCGCTACGCGCGCAAATTCATTTAAATTTCAATTTATGCTCCACTCGCAAAATGTCTGCATGTGGGCACTTTATAGAGTTAAGTGTTCGCAGCAGTTCCTCCCCCGAGTCTCCACCAGAATCCACATTCCACACTACTGCATACCCGGCCCATCACTCGGATAACTGGCGAATGGAAAATGGCTGTAATAAGATATGATAATGCCGCTGCATCTCCTGCCAGTTAATGTTGTGTGCATTTCAGTTGGTTAAGCTAAGTACCGCTCGCTATGCACGCTCGTTTCTGCTGACTGAATATATATATAAATATATGTATTTGCCCAGGCGAGTTGGGATACCTTAACCACTAAGCATATGGAATGTTGTATTAACTGCAGTTTCTTCTGTGAAATAGGATACTTTACTTGACGCTTAAGCATCGTAATTTTAGAAACAATCAATCATTGGGTTTTCTTTAAAGTATTTTTTATCAGAGCTGTCCAAATAAGGCTTATAATAATCTGATTAAATGGCAGTACTTTAAAGCTCTAAGCTTAAAAAAGTAATGCTTAAAAATATAACTAATTTAACACATGGCAATTTTGAAAAGTGGTTGGCAGTTTTGTTTTTTTCTATTAAACTACAAAAAATGTTATCCTTTGTCTTTCAAAAAGTTGTTGGCAGTTTTGCAATCACACTAAAAAAATACACTTTTCCTAGGTAAATTTAGAATTTTAAAACAATTTTTGGCTCTTTCCAAATAATATTAAATTATTCAAAAGCCTTTGCTTGCTGCAAAACAAGAAAACACACAACGCAATGTCATCAAGTAGGCCAAACCAATCAAGAAAATTGTCAGCCATTCTAAGCCATCGAGAAGTGTAAACCTAAACCCTTTCACGTTTTTATGGCCAGCAGGAATGCGATTATAATTCCCACAGCTCCCAGGCAATTATCGTTTGTCGTTTATCGATAGCCATTTGCCATTTAGCCGGATTACAATTTGAAACATTCGTAATGGACAGTAAAAACTAATTTCGTTTTGAATGGCACACTCAGGACAGGAAACAATGCAAGGGATTGAACCACTTTTGATGGGCAAACAATCTGAAGCCAACAGATTTACCTATGTAACATACATATATACTGAGATGACTGGGATGCATTTTTCACAGCAAAACAAAAATCAGTCGGTATTCACCCAATTTTTGGTTAGAGGCCGTCGCATTTAGAATCCAATTGGAATACGAAAGACAATTATTGAACAAAAACAAGGAGCAAGGCAAGGACAAAGAATGCAAACACAACAAACGGTTGGACACTTATGGCCCATGACAATAATATTAATTCTACGGTCTGGGTGACCACAGTGCGTATGAGCAACGTGGCTTGCGTGCGTATGTTTAGGCCACAGTGCGTATGAGAAATTCAATGGTTGAGGAAAAGGATAACGAAGAGCAGGTGGAAAATAGAAACGACAGAGACAAATTTCAATTAAAGTGTTGCAATAACAACAGTTTTGTGGCGAAGGAAATTAAGGGACAAACACGTGTGCATGTCACATCCCCAGTTTCAGTGTCTGATTCTGTTCCCATGTCATGTGTGAGTTAGTGAGCGAATGGGGGCAACAACAATTGACAGCGACACACATAAAAGCTTTTAAATCTTAATAAATCTTGCATACAATTTAAAAAACACCAAATAAAAACGAAAGCCAAAGGAAATAAAGCAACAGTCGAAGTGGAAGTTCTTCAGGGGGGGCTCCTTGTATCCGTATCCGTATCTGTATCTGTAGCTGTATCTGTAGCTGAATATATCTGGGTGTGTGTGTGTGTGTTTCCGCTTTGCCGACATTCTTTTTGGCAACTGCCATGGCAGCTGAAGTTGACACGGCACCGTGAGTCAGTGGACCCTTCCGCCACATCCTCCGTGCCCCAAAAATAGCAGGCGAGTCAAAGACATCGCGGTTGCATTCTCATCCTGTCACAGCCCGGACTCGGATTGTTTGGGCACACTGACCGGAAAAACAAGGAGCAGGTCCGTAAAAAATATGATTAACACCAGCCAAACCCAAAGTAAATACTTTTCATAGAAAAGTCCTACCCAAAATCAACTATAAATTTAACAAATTAAAATGATATTACTAAAACGAAGGATATGACAAAAGAGTTAGTGGGCTGCTTACTAATAAATAAAAAAAAAAACAAAGAAATATATTAATTTGGTCTTAATCTTAATAAATATATATAGCTTACTATAAAATTGACAAAATAAAATGATTTTATATAAACAAACATAGGTAAAAGGATTATATTGAAATAAATTTAGTTTAATTAAATTAAATATTTTAAATACATTTTTAATAATTATAAACTTACTAAAGTATAAGCAAATGAAGTGATTTTATTTATTTATTTATTATATATTTATTTATTTATTATTTTATTTATTTATTTATTTTCAATAAATCATGAATTCAAATTGGCATTTTTCACAAAAAAATGTATATATATAAATATAAAATTAAATTCACATTAATTGACATAACAAAATAACCATGTTCCATTAAAGTAAGCCATAATAAGCAATTTAAGCGAAGCATTAACATGTAAACGTTTTTTCTGCCTCTGTACAAGTGTACATGATCCTGGTCTTGTGTGAGTTTGCGTATCGCTCACCTTGGCAACATCTCGTAAATGTTGAACTGTATCTTGGGTATTTTCAGTCGTGACTTTTCCCCTCAGTCCACACAAATGCTTGGACTCATCAGCGCGAACATAAATATTTGAAATTTAATGCAATTTTTAAGGTTGAAGTCCCAATTGTGTAAATGGAGGGGGCGGGAGAGGGTAGAGGGGATTTAAATACTGAAATATTTTGGGTAATCCCTCGCCATGGGTAAACAACTCTTATTTCGGGGCTTTGGACTTCAAGTGGGACGGCGGGTCGTGGAGGGTTAAGACTCGTCCCTGTGTGTGTTCGTCGCAGTTAGTGTATGAATTTCCCCAACTAACTGCGACACATTTTGCATAAGTGATGAGATCGATTTCCGTTGATGTGCGTGATGGCGAAAAAGCAGACGACGACTGCGGGTAAGAAACAGTCACGGAATTGGCGTTACAGTGTTAAAGGGAAGGGAAGTGGGGAGGGTTAAGGGGCTTCGAAGACGCCAAGTTTCGCAGATAGGAGAATCTGAGGCCAACGAAAGTTGCCAAAGATTGTCAACAGTTATTGCTAGTTGGGGGCCCAAATAGGGAGGGATCCGTACAACAATGTCTTGGTGTGTGCAGCAGCACTAGCTGCAGAAAATAAGCCAAAAGTGCCATAAAATGTTTGCACAGAGTTTTCGGGAGTGGAGTTTGTTTTTCTCACTTTTTTCCCCCTGCTCAGCTTTCCCACAATTTCCTTCGCTTTTCCACAGATCTTTTTGCGCCCTGCTTATTTACGTTTTTGCCGTTTTTATATACGTCATTTATTTGGTTCTTGGTGGGTCGAAAACCAAACTAAACCGTAATTTCTCTTCATCTTTTTGTCGTCGGGTTGACTTTTCCATGACTTTGTTTTGCTTGCCAAGAGGATGCAATTCGAGAGTCCAAAGGGTGCCACAAATATTGGGGGAAAAACCAGCGAAAAAGCGAAAACTCAATGGGGTTTTGGGATGAACACATAATTTTGACAAGATTTGTGGCGTTGATGTGAAAAAATGTCAGCGAAACCGACTACTTAGCAATGCGAATTTAAATTGAACATTAAATAAAGTCTTGAATATGACAATGAGCAGGAGGAAAACACACTCTAAGCGAATGATTAAATAAAAACAAAAACCTGTCAGGAAAATACAACTTCAATAAAAAAACAGATTACCACAAATTACAAAAAAGCTTTAATTGAATTTAAGTCATAATGTAATAAGCACAAATCCGATTTATTGTGGCTGCTTAAATGGAAATAAAATCAAAAATAAATGTTGTATCGGATATTTATGTCCAAGCTGAAATTAACTCAATTTAAAATGAATCACGAACTAAGCTGCGTCATTAAGCTATTTAAAATGGACTTAAATAATTTCAATAAATATAAAATAAGCAAACAAATTAAAATTCTGTGTGCGTCGTATGATATTAGATATAAAAACCAATTGGCAATTTTTGTAATGCACTAATTCAGTGAATGGCTTTGATTGTTATTTGATACTTTCATTTGAGAAACTATTGTTTTTCCGAGCTTGACAAATTTAAATTTATTTTTGGCCAGAGTATAAGGGGACACAAAATCCCAATTAACGATTCTTTTTGGTCCTTTCAAGAGCAAAAAAATAGTTTTGTTCATTTGCCAATTCTTGTAAAGCAGCTGCAATAGAACTGCAAAAACTTGAATAATAAGAAGCCATATTTTCTACCAAAACTCTTTGCAAAAAAGCCAAACCGCAAAGCTATTAGTTTTGATTTAAAGTAAAATAACTCAGAGCTCATTCGTTGAGACGAAGCTTAAAATGAAATTGAAACCGACAGCAAAGATAATATATCCGACAACCAAAGGGGGGGAAATTCCCTTTGGCCCATCTGTTGCTCTGCTGGTTCGGTTTATTGTTTAATTTCAAGTGCGACACTAACAGAAGCTTTCACTTGCCACGCATTTGGTGCCGGACAAACTGGATCTTGTATGATTAGACCAGCAAATCGAGGGTTAGGGCTTTTGGGGGCAAAGGGAGCAGACATGGAAGCTCATATGGCACATAAAAAGCAGCCTGGAGTTGCCCTTAACGAGCGCATAAATCTTTAACTGGCCCATCCACTATTTCCTCCCTACACCCACTCACACACACAAGTGCATTGTTTGTTTGTTTTCTGCAAATTGTTGTTGGGAGGTTCAGTGGGTGGTTCAGTGCGTGGCTCAGTGGCTGGTTCAGTGGGTGGCTCAGTGGGTGGTGGCCCTAAAATTCTGCTCTTGCAAGCACAGCATGAACTTCGCTTTATTTGTATTTTAATGACAGCGAAACTAAAAGGTACATTTTGGGGAATGCTTTGAGCACATTTCTGTTTCTCAAAGTGATTGTTTTGGCACCTTAAAAAAAATTTTTGAAAAAAATAAAACTCTTATTAAGTGCTATACCTGAAAGGAAAATCTGAAATCTAGGAATAATTTCCTTCTTCCTATGTTTCCTAAAATTACATATTATAATCATTATATAATTGACAATTATACGTTTTATAACTGGTGCCATGCACTTGATGACAATTTAAAGTTACCGGCATTTTTATATTAGAATAGCATATTAAAATCACTTTTAGATCGAGTAAATTTCTATGGCTTCTACATATTAAACTTACTATATCTATTTCAAAAGGTATTCAAGAGGTATTTGCCTTGTCGACTACTTTCGTTTACACCACTTCTTAGTTACTTATTGCCGCAGCTTACTTTTCGGCGCACCATTAATTTAATATGCAGCGCAGTAATGCACATTCTCATATGCAAAAGGGTTTGTGTGTATGGGCTTGTGTGTGCAACTTTAAATGCTTATTTAATTGTGTTAAGTGTCATTTACACTCGTTTTTCCTCCCCTCTTCGCCGAAGTTTTCCTCCTTTGCATCGCCATTTTAGCGGCAAAAACTTTTAGCTAACATTTTAATTTATGTTCTACTTGCCACGCCCCCATTCGCACAAACAGGGGGTGGGCTGCTCAGTTCTCGAAATTAGTTTTCAGTGAAGAAAGTTGGGGAATGTCTTCATTACGCGAAGATAAACGTCGGTATTCATATAAGCATACTCATACATCCTTCCATATATATAAATATATATACATATATGTGTGCTTATGTCCTTGTATTGCCAGCTTTTCGTTTTGGGATTTTCTTGTATTTAGCTTTGGCTTTTCGCCGGCTCATATTTCCCTTTGCATTTCTGTTTTTTTATTATTCTGCGGCAACCACACGCTGTTATTTTTCTTACTCATTTTTCAACGCTTTTTGAGCACAGGAAAAAAACATTTGAAGTGTACATTGATTCTTTTTAAATATTTGTATTATTTTTAGGGCAAGCTAAAGAAAACTTAAAAAAATATTGGTGTGGTCATTTTTGTTCTTGTGCTTTTCTTTTGGTGCACGTTTAGTTTCCGACTTGATTTGAGTTTTTTTGGGCACCTGAAGTTTTCATAACTTTTGCCCGCATATGACATTAATGTCAGATGCATGTACACTTTTTAAGCAAACGGTGTCAGGACGGAAAAAGGACTCAAATCGCTCATCACTCAGGGGAATTTGTTGGCCCTGTTGTGTTGACATTGGCAGTGGAAAGTTGATAAGTGAGTGACTTATTGAAAAAGTAAACTTCTCCGAAAAGTCAGCGAAGTTCATGGGTGAGCTTATAACTTTTCAACGGTAGTTGGCTAGTTATTGATATTGATTTGGCAGCTTACGGTTCTTATTCAGTACTTATTAATACATTTTGTTATGTGTGTTTTTATTTTATCCCAACTTATATATAAATATAAATATGTGCTTCTGTTTCTGTAGGTTTGTTGCGAAAGCTGTGCAATTGCAAATAACAAATAGTTGAAAGGACAGTGAAATAGCAAAAGGCCAGAGCTCTTGGACCTCTAATTTGTTGGCCACATAAATTAAGAGGGCAAGGTAATAAATAAAGGCTCATTAAACACGCCCCCATACACACAAATACACACACACACACTGTTACAAACCGGAAGTGACAGCGCCAGAGAGATGGCCATAAAATGAACTTCCGCTGGCGGAACTTTTCTGGGCCCACGCCTACTTTTGGCCACGCCCACCGGCCAATCGCCTATTTGCTTATGCAAATTGTTGTGCATTATACACACAGCAAGAGTCAGACAAAGCTGGCTAATTTCCAGTCGCTAATTACAAATCTAGCCTTGTTCTTTCTATCTCTTTTTCGCGCTTTTCCGTTCCTTGTGTAAATTTTGCATTAATTAGCAATTAAAATGCATAAATTACTCATAAAATCAATTTAAAATTCAGCGCTAATAAATTATAGCAGTGTTTTTCAATGCCCACTTCAGTTTGCTGTATAACCATAATTTTTATAGGTAAGAACATCAATTACTTTATTAACTTTAGGTTTCATAGTAGGCAAAATATGATATGCAAAGCTGTTGGCAAATTTTAGTCACCCAACAAATAAATTAGAAGTTTCGAATTAAAAAACAAAACATTCAATAAAAAAAACCTTCTTTTCCAATATATATTTTTAAACTTGAAAATAATTTACCAATAAAATAAAATAAAGAAAAAACTATTCAAGGTTTTTAGCCAACTTCTGGATAAGAAATTCTCTGTTGGCCTATTGTTCCCCTATATTTTAAGCTCTATAATATTGTATCCGAAACCTATCGATAAAAACACTTTGTGCTGGGCAAACTTGAATTTATATTTCCCAGTTTGCCAAACAATTTGTTGGCTGGGTTAAGCCGAAACAATTGTTGACATATGCTGATGACTGTGTCCATGTGTGTCCTTTTTCACCCCTGTGTATGTATGCGTGATGGCTAAGGCAAACATCGGCTAATGTACACATCACCAGCTTGTGTGGGGCTGGTGGAATCCATAGATGCTAGCACAAATATGTGTTTATATAAATTACAATTAATTGAGTACATTTCAGTGAGCTGAACCAAGTCAAACAAGTGAAATGGTGCGGAATAATTTGCTGCAACCCGATGCTGAAGGAGCTGGCGCCAGGATATCCGGCAGTTGATGATAAGCAAAAACTAATTAAATGTTGTTTATGCAAAATTAAATGTGAAAACGAATATTGCGCATACGACCGGTGGGACCTGGGCAAAATGAAAACGGCAACGGCAAACGGCAGACGCCAGACGGCAATGAGAGAAGAAGTGGGGAATGGAAATATACTTTTGTCACGTTCATAATTACATAATGTATTATGCAGATTTTGCATAACAATTTGGCAAGGAGCAGGAGCCAGCCAAGAATTCCCTGTGGCTCCTTTGCTTCCTTTTTTGGTTCTTTTTTTTTGCTCCGTTTTTATTTTTTTTTGCTCCTTTCTCCCTATCGCAGATGCAGAAGGCGAAGAAGAGGTTACTGTCGACAGCAACACAGTGCAAAAAAGTGCAAAAGTACTGTGTTAATGGCTAAAACACTTCTTCCCCCCCCCCCCCCCCCCCCCCCTTTCGACCCCATTTTCGCCTTATCTGTGGGCGGACTTAACTTGCTGTACACAGCAATCACAAACACCATATAAATTGAAGAGTAGTTATTATAATTATAACAAATTCAAATCTGAGTGTTGGCAAAAAATACTGTTTGCCTAAAATTCTATCTTTACAATATAATAAATATATTCATAAAATATTACTAGAAAGCCTCTAGTGCATTGTGATTAGTATTGCAAAAGACCACCATCTTTGTTATGATTTTTTTGTAGCTTTTAAAAAAAAAACCCTTGGTTTTGAAACGACCCAAAAAGGTGTTTAAAAGTGTGCAATGAAAAAAGAACGTGTTTTTTTGGTCTGAATTTCTTAGCCTCAAAATATAATGCTTGCATACTTAGAAATCTTTATAACCATTTATTGTTGTTGAGAAAATAAGAAAAGAGGATTTCTAAATTTGTATGCCAAAGGCAGGCAAACTAACATGATATCTGTCGCTTAAGTTGTGATTAACAGAACACCCAATTAGTCGAAAATAAATCCCTGTTCTCTTTTTGTCCGAGTGTAGGGCTCCCCGTAATGGCAGGTCAAGTGGGTTTGGGCCAAGGGGCTGCAAGTGCAAACGAAGTTGCAGCCATCGTCATAAGGCACAACTTAGGGATGGCTTACGTCACGTAAGGCGATACTCCTGCCCCTTCTTCTGTTAATGGGACTGCAAGTTATGAGTAGTGCCACTAAAGTTCCAGGGGAGTTAATAAAGAACTGAAGTACCATAGTCTGCAATTGCTGGCGGAAAGATGAGCGCGTAAGGTGCGTGTCATAAGGAAGGGAACGATGTTTAAAAAATTATGTACATTGTGCAACCCTTTAAGTTAGAGTGAATTAACTGGGCTACGACTGGGATTAAATCACAGATTTAGGCGAACCATGATTTCTCTAAAATTGAAATATTTATAAAAAATAATTGAGTGTAAAATAACCAAAAAAATATATGTTTATTTAACGATCTTCCCAAATTATAATTATTATTTCATTTCTTTTTCATTTAAAGTATTTTAAAACAATTGATATTTCCAGTGGCAAAAAAAACTTTCGGATTAAGCTGACTTAATAAATGAAGAAACTTGCCTTTAATAATAAATCGAAATGGAAAGCACACAGAGCCAAAGGTGTTGCAATTTTAATGCCGCGTAAAAACACAGCTTAAAATTTTCGCATGCTCATTTTGGGAACCCATTTCGTTAACGGCACACCTCACGTAAGGGATCATGACCAACGTAACGTAAGGAAAAGCGCAGCAACTGGAGCGTTTGGTCGGGTATGAAAAATGGAAGAGCGAAAAAAAGCCCAGATTTTCATGCAATTTGCATATTTTTGCAGCCAGAAACTGAAACTGCAACGGAAAAAACAGGGCAAATCGAGGCTGAGAAAAGTGAAACAAAAGCAAAGCAACTCACGACAATTTTGTCGCGTTGGCCAACACTGGTCGCAGAAAAAAAAAACCAAAAAAAAAAAAATAAAATAAATGAAGAGAAATGGGGGCGTGGCAGTGAAAGGGGGCGACTGCCATGCATATGCAAAAAGTGCAGCAACATCAACAGCAGAAGCAACAAGAAAACAACTGCAACTACAACTACAACTACAAGGATGATGATGACGCCGCCCACGTCGTGTCTTTGTTTTATTAAGTACTTCTATTATTTTTCCTTTTTGCCGCTCCACAAAAGCAACAACGACAACGTTGCCAAGAGAAAAACTTTGTGTTTTGTTGAAATATTTTAGGCAGCAGCAATTTCTTGCACCCCTCTCGTTTTTAGTACCCAGTAATTGTAGTTTTAATGGGTTACATTTATTTTCCAAATATTTACTATGGTGCTGATATAGAATACTTTTATTAATTTTTCTTTTATACCAAATAAATCAAGTTTTTACTATTCAATAGTGAGCAATTTATTTATAATAAAATTCTAGCTAACTTTAAAATAATAAAGTTTTTCCCAAAAAGTTTTTACTTTGTATAAAGAGAAGGTTTCTTTTTTTACTGATTAAATTGTGATTCTGGATACTAGGGAAATTAAGCTATTAATTTCACTTTAAAGTAGCTATTACACCATATATTTTCTAAAATGTTTGTACATTCATTATAAAACAAAGTTTTTTATTTTAAAACATTCAATATTTATATGTTTGGGTATTTTAAAATCGACACACTTGGCCTTTTTACTTGTTTTTTTTTCGCTGTTAACACAAAAGACAAAGTAGCACAAATTTGCAGCCAAGGGATTTGGGTGGTTAGTGGTGCCGTGGGTTGTCCTTTCTGGGAGGGGGGGGGTTCTTGGTAGTGGGTGGGCGGATTTTTTTTGGGGGGGCTGTGGGTGGGAGGTAGCTGCATCTTAGACATGCATGCCACTAGGCAGTAAAGTAGAAAGGCGCCAAATGAAAGGGTTTCGGGGCGAAGACACAGAGTCAAGAACAAAAGAATCAACGCTTAACACAATTTTTACCCACCGCCGCCTGCCCACTTTTCGCTGCCTTCGTTTTTGAGTTTGTGAGCTTTCCAGTTTTTCCATTTTCTTTTCACTGTGTTTTTCCTTTTGGTGTCACCGCCAGAAATAGTGTTTGTCCCACTTGGGAGGCCTGTTCCACATGTTGGCTAAGGACGAAAAAGAAGGCGACACGAGGATGTCGCTGCTGCTGCTGCTGCTGTTGATAGAATTTATTTAGTTATGCACACCTTCATTTTAAGTCCTTTTACGTGTTACACGAATACACTTTTAAGTGCATGTGTGCCTGCAGCACCCTCTTGCTTTTCCGCCCTTTCCCTGGGTTTTCCGGCAAATGCTTTTGGTGTCAGTGAAATCAGAGCTAAAAACAACGCGAACAAAACGATTCGAGGAAACCCCCAAAGTTTATTGGCGTCTTGGCTGGCAGACGATGCGAAAAAAAGTAGCATGAATCAAGCTGAACTAAACTATTTTATTTGGCTGCTCAATACTAATTTACGTTCTTTCATTATTTCACCAAACAGCTTCAGTTTTACAGAACATTGTAAGCTATTTTAGAAGCTAATATCACAGAATGATTTAAAAAAAATAATATTGTTTTTAGAAGCCTATTTTAAATACATCTTTAATTATTGTTTTTGTGTGTTAAAATGAAAATGTAAACGAAACCAAAACTGACAAAATTATCTGTAATCGGTAGAATATTTTTAAAACTTTAAAAATGTAAAACAAAAACTTACAAGAAAACAAAAAACTTATTATTTATAATTGTTTAAATTTTTTTATCTTGTAATACAATAGTTCTTGAAAGACTTGTAGGTTATGGTACCCAAATTGGAAAACCTAAAATGGTTTTTATTTGAGCTCAAAACTCTGTTCAGTGACGTTAGTTGGGGAAAGTGAAAAAGCAGTCACGGTCAGTGAGGAAATACCATCAACTGGGCAACCCTATATGCCACACACCCACACTCATCAGCAGATACACCACACACACCCACACACACACACACAGGCACTGGGGAATATATGTGAATGAGGAGCCCAGATGAGCGTTCATAATGTGTGCTTAATTATCGCAGAGATATATATTCCACCTCCTGCCCCACAAGCATACATACACACAGACACACACATATATCACTGACCATGGGGGCGTGGCTGCAACCTGTGTTCAAGCTTGTTTAATGTAAGCAAGTGTTGCATGCAAATATTTGCCATACCCCCCAAAAACACCCTGGCAAATATTTAATAATTTAGTAGGCCATCTAGCATCCCCTGAAATTCGCATTTGCAGTTTTCTTAATTGCTAAAAATCACATATGTGGCATTGCGGTTGAGGTGACATAGTGAGGGTTGCACAGGGGTTGCTTGACTTTGATTTTGACGGTCACTTTGGGGCCACCACAGAAAACCCATCCAAGCCCATCTCAAAAACATTTACATAACACACCGGTTGAAACTTTGCAAAGAAGTTTGTTTAGCTAATATTTGGGAATTAGTTCAAGTGGCGTTTGGGAAGTTAAGAAAGGGGGCTTGTGGGCGCTTTTATGAATAAGTTATGCCAGAAATGCTTCAATCTGCTTATTGTTTACTGGAATGAGGGACGAGGTGGGCCACACTTCTACTTGTTCAATGTTTGGCTCAAATATTTGCTCATTAAACATTCAGTGGCCTGTCGGGCGAAAGTTTTGCTCTGGACTGCTGCAAAATCATGGAAAGGGGCGGAATAGGCAGGCCGAACAATAAGGAAATTGCATTCAAGATTTATAACTTTAAAATCAGCAAAATATTGCCACAGGCAATGGCACTGCATTAAGGGGATTCCTTAGCTTTGTTTGCACTTTTTTCGTAATTGCTTGCAGAGCATTCCAAATATTCTTATAAATGACAAAAATAGGGCTTTTTTATATCGCTTTTATTTTATATTTTTAAATCAGCAAAACAGCCAACTTTAATTTTTTTTTTAATTTTAGATTTGATTTTTGGATTTTATATTTAGATTGTCTAGAAAGTTAATTGGTGCTGCCAAACAAAATTATATTTCCTATTTAATTTTTAGATATTTTTTTGTTTACAACATAAGATATTTTTAATGCAGGTTAAATAGTTTTTGTGTTTTGATTTATTTAATTCTGAATAGAAAAAACATATTGCATTTAACGAAAAGTAATTATTTAATTGGCAAATTGCAAAGCATGTTACGACATGTGCCAAATGAAATGCTTCAACAAAGAAATTAGGCCAAAGTTATGTTTTTAATTGTTTATTTTACAAACGATAAAACCCATGTAAGTATTTCTTCTTTTGTTCAGCTTTATTTAATCACCTTTCCTTTGACCGGAATAAGAAGTCTATAGAGTGGGTTTTGCCTTGGAAAGGGGAGGGAAAAATACACGTGGAGGGTGAGTCTTGACCAGATGTTGTCGCTGTCGTTTCTTTTACTAATGTAATGGAAATAATTCCAACATCGAGAAATGCCTATTTATGAGCCACACTCAGACTCCAGAAAACATTGACAAAATGACAACGACGATTGCAAAAGCCGAGGCGACTTTCCATTTTTCCACTGACATCCTCTGTGTTGTAGGCGGTTCAACTGGCTGGCTCAACTTGTGAAAATGTTGAAAATGCTGCTCTTGTTTTTCTCCCCTTCTCGTTTGTATGTGTATGTGTGTGTGTTTTGTGTGTGTGTGGGTGTTTTTGTGTGTGCACAAAAACCGTGAGCAACATAAACAACAACCATAGCAGCAACAAGAAAAGCAGCGGAAAAAACAACTGACGTCTTTAACCGAACGGAACACACGGAACAGTGACCGCAAAATGTATTCAAAAAAATATTCTATTGACTTTTAATATAGTTCAATTTATTACCATTTTAGGTCGATTCTGGATAGGTCTAAAGTGCATTCATTTGTCTCTCCAAATATGTTCTTATTAGAACCTTACATATAAATCTGTGTTGTTTTAATCTAAAACTTTTTGATGAAAGATGATAGAAAGATTTATTACTTTATATCAAATCCTGGATGAATTTGGCAGTTCCGGCATTCTTTTGTCCCACTGTGCAGTGAAGCTACGGGCGGGTAAACCGCATGCCAAAAGCGGAAGTGGCATTGTTAAGCGGTTTATGGGCCACATGTGCGTCTGTCTGTTTCTGTCTGTGTAAGGTAGCATCCGTCTATGGCTATGCCTGTGTCTGTGTCTGTATCTGTAACTGTGTCTGTATCTGTGGCTGTGTCTGTGTCTGTGTCTGCATCTGTGTCCGTCCGTGGCTGTTCATCCGTCTCCAGTTGTTGTTTTTGTTTGTGCGTTTGCATGCTAAGCACGTATTTCCGGCATAGTTTTTGCATTCGCTCTAGCCGCCATTTTCCTTTAGACCCGTTTTGTGTCTCCATTTGCGTGCGTTATGCCCTCGACCCCAGAGTTTCCCTATAACCTTTCCCAGTTTACCAGTTTCCTTCACTGCCATTAGCTTATCCACTTTGGGCACTCGGCTTCGGTGATTCCAAGTTTTGCCATAACTCGCATCTAGCCTGTATTTATGATGAATGCAGCCGTTTGCCTCCACCGAGTGCATCGAGCTGCTAAATTGCGCAATGATTCCCACTGACTTGGCATGAGATGATTTCCCAAAACAAAGCCAAAGAACACATGCACTGTACAATTTAATTTATTTTAAGCTTTTCATCTAGTAAAGCTGTTGAAAAATAAATATATATTGGGTGATTTTTGAATTAGCATAGTATTTCCATACCTATACTATACCCTTTCTTGCAAACACAAAAATACATATGAAAGAGCTAAAAATAATAGGCTAATCGCAAATATATCAAATATATCCACTACCAAATGTTGTTCTCTGTTAGAAAGGAAGTGTTCGAGGCGATAGTGGTAAAGAAAAGAAGATGAACCCCTATCAAAGATACTCCGCCCAGCAAGCAGCTGCAATTCATTGCACACTCAGCTCAAAAATAACGCATACGCCACGTCTGACCGGCAGGGGGATTTAAAGATAGTACGAGTCCAGGCAAGCAGCAAAGGGGATAAACAGCCGCATAACTGTCTGGATGAGTGCCGAATGCCATAACAATAAATCGCAGTAAATTCAATTGATGGCAACGGGAGAGGGACGAAGAGCCGAGAAAGAATGAAGCCAGAATCCCTTTTGCACTAACTAAATTCAAACACTTAACGCCTTCTGGCAGATGCCAGCAGATATACCCCTTGACCCCTTGACCCCTGACTCTTGACCCATCCTCCGTGCACTTCTGACATTCCGCTGAAAACGAAACAGACCGGACGAGCCAACACAAAAAAAGAAACGGAATGAAAAAATGGCGAACACCATAAACAATTGGGAAAAAATTTACTCAATATTGCTCGCAGCTGAAGCCTCTGGAGTAAAAATAAAAGAACAACAGAAAAAGAGTCCAGAGTCCAGACAAAAGCCAAAACAGAGAAGGCCAAAGAACAAGCACACAAAGCCAAAATGTTCCAGCAACACATTGATGCTCAAAGCAATGGAAATTTATTGCTTTAAGTTTAGTAAATATTATTTAAAGTGCTTTGAAGAAAATCATTTTTGTCTGAAAAAAATTGTACGAAGTTACGTTTCTTTTATTTATACACAAATTTTTAAAATCATTGTGACAAAAATGTGCGAACCGTTACTTTAAATTATTTTTTTAATTTTTTCTTAAATTATATATTTTTAGTGCTATTTTAAGCACCGCTGCTGTGCGTAAATACTTGTGTGCGGGAGTTTAAGAGTTTTCATCGCTTTGGATGGACTCGAGGGATATATGGCCTCGAAGGAAGCAAAAGTTCAACAAATGTTTCGCTTGCGGCAAACGTTGAAGTGGAATGGAGTTTTTTGGCTGTAGGGTAGCGATCAGTTAAAACCGCTTTCTGACGCCTGACTTTAATTAACTTGATTTAATCGGTTAAATCGTGCTACTTTTTTTTATATATATTTTTAATATAAATTCAGTATTTTTGTAAAGATTAGTTTTTTTCGATGGATAAATATTACTTATATTAAACCAAATATATTACCAAACTATAAGTATGATAAAAGTGGTTTTGTAAAGTTTCATATATTGTTTTGCAATTCCATTCCATTTATTTTAATTTTATTTTTCGCGCATTTTAAATGTGTCAAGGCACGCAATTTCTTTCGGGGTCACCGCTCAGCTGGTGGTCACCAAAAGGGGGCGGACGGGTGGAGAGTGTGAAAAGGGGGCGTGGCGGGCGTGGCGTGGCGTGGGAAAGTGCTTCGATGTGTGCATGTCAGCCAGTCACTCGACCAGTCAATTAGCAGCGGACGCTTTTCAATTACCGCCCCACAAATCGAACAGAAGCGAAAATTCTGCAAGTGGTAGCGAGAGCGAGATGGTGAGATGGTGAGATACAGAGTTCAGCGTTGACCAAATCCGAAAACCAAATTTACATTTGGCACCAGCAATGTGAATGTATGTGGGCCACACAATATGGGCCAGGCCGTTAAGTAATCGGAGGCTGTTGTTGTGAGGAGGTCATCGGCTAATGTCCTTGCCCCTTTGTTTTTGTGTCTGTGCGAATTATGAATCATTTTATCCCCCTGCCCCTCCATCCACATTTTTATGGCCAGGGGAAGGGGCGGAAAAAGGATTGCGTGGGCGTGGCTAATGCTGATTGCACACAGATGGCAGCCATCGCTATCGGACTTTTGTGTGGTTACAAACGTTGTCCAATTTCGAGGAAAAATACATTGTGAATCCCCGACTGCAACTGAAGGGGCCGTAAATTTTTGGGATTGTTCGGACATATCTAAACAGTTGGTCACTTTTTTGGGAGGTATCGAACAATATTAATTGGGGTTTTCCATTTGTGATAGTCCAAAATGTTATTGAAAAAAAAGACATTTGAAACGACTTTTACTCAATGAGCATTTTAATGCCTATTCAATTAAAATCTCACAAAAGTTGTATATAGTGGAAAGTAAATATTTTGGTATTGGTTGGAGAATAAAAAAATAAAATGCTTGTATTTTAAATCCTTTTAAATTAGTTCGTTAAAATAAAAAATATTATTTTTGACTAGTGCCACACAAAGGAATATTAACATGGGAAGAATTATTAATTTATTAATTATATTTTAATGTTTGCTGCAAATTTGTTGTTCCAAATTTTAATTGTTGTTTTAAAGGGACCAGCGAAAACTTTTGCCCAATATGTTCCCCTTATAATTTTTCATTCTCACCTTGTTTTTTTATATCTTTGGCTATCCGGAAGTCATGATAAACATTCGACGGGCTTGGCAATTCTCTCATTAACCGGCCACTACTTTGTACATCAATATATATCAGGTTTTTATTTTTTTTTTATTATTTCAGGGTAATTTAATTACGAGCGGGATAAATCCCTTAATCATAAGAATATTCATTATAGCTGACCAAGCGGACACACAGGGGATGGAGAGGGGGTGGGTCAAGAGTGGGCGGTGCATCGATGTAAATGCATTTACCGCACAACTTCCGCCGCAATGGCGGCCCATCGACAAAAAGACGGAAGTGCACATTTCTGACAGCTTATGCATGAGTTTGTGTGTGTGTGTGTGTGCGTGTGTGTGCGTGTGTGTCTTTGTGTCAGTGTGTCCGTGTGGCCGGGTGTCCCTGTGCCCGTATACGCCTTGTGCATGTGTGCGTTGGTGAGAGGATAACATCCGACATGGACGTATCTTTTGCATTGTCTGCTGGTGTCAGTGCAAGATACTCCGCATTTTCCCCATTTTTCGATTCGCCTTCATCTTGGTCTGCAAATTAATTGAAAATTTTCCTACGTGCAGCTGTGTGCGTCTCGCATCCGTATGCGTTTGTATGCGTGTGTGTGTGTGTGTGTGTGTGTGTGTGTATTTTAGTGTGTGCGGTTGGCTGTGTAAGTGCACACGTAGGCCACATTAATGCATGTTTTACAATCGCACACGCCTCGACATTTCTTACCGGCCAACTTTTGGGAACAACTGTACTTAATGACACTCGCCATAATGCATTTAAAGCATTCGCAATTTTATTGCCAACCAAATGGCCAGGATAATGTCAGGATAATATCCGAGAATTCTGTTTCCTTACTTAAGGATGTCTGGGAGAATATTTTGAGTGAGGGAGGGGAAGGGGCAAAATAAGGTAGTTCCACTGGCAATTTCAACTATATTTAATGGAAACATCAACACGTGACTGGAAAATGATTGTGCCATTCAACTGCTTAAGACATTTGCACATCCTTTCGGATTGCCAACGATTAAATTGGTCTCTCAACTTGGAAATTTTTATAAGATATTCAATTTGTCAAAGTACAGCTTATTAATTTCTCTTATAATGAGACTTAATTAAATATTTATCTTAGGAGCACTTGAACAATCAAACTTTAATCATATAATTCGTGAAGGCCAAAAATATATTCTTTATTTCAATATTACTTTTATTTGGATCAAAAAAAAAGCTTTCTGAAAATAGCTTAAAAATGGACAGTGAATTCGGGGAATGGGTGATAATTTTCTCATCGCTCGTTTGGTTTGTATTTAAAACATAAAAACATTTGGCCATGCCAATTTAATGCGGCATTTAAATGCCAATGCGAGTACTGTTCACTGCTGCCGTTATTGTCCTTGCCGTTTGTTGGGCTTTGGTTTGCTAGTGTTTTTCGTCCAGATCGTTTGCATAGGCAATAAAAAAGTTTCCCTCTCAAGGCACGTGTCCTCCGAAAAGAGGAAGTGGGGAAGAAGATGGGTTTTCAAAACAACAAGAGTTCACAAGCCGATGATGGCTTAAAGGAGGAAAAACACGAATGCTGCAAATGAATTTAAATGAAAAATCCATTTAATTGCTTTAATTAATGGCACCCCACTTTAGAAATTGGTTCAGCTTAAAGGTTTTTCGGTGCGGCCATCGGGGAATACAACAACTTGAGCCCTGTATAAAGGAAACCACTGAATTTCAATTGAAAATCGATCAGTCAGTGGGTTTTTGTGAGTGGGTGTGTGTTTTGAGCACGTGTGTGTTGTGTGTGTTGTTGCTTGGCTTAAACTTCCGTTCGGCGCTGGAAATTATGCTATGAACTATGCATTGCCTCGGTTTGCTATCTCGTTCGCCCCCCTCATCACCCATCTTCCTCTATCCCTATATCCCTCTATCTCTCTCATATTTATCGCCCCCACTCGCTCACTCTTTTTGAGTGGTTTTTGGTTTCTATGGTTTGGTTTCTGGCTATGGACTAAAACGCTTTTCTTTTACTTTTTCTGCACTTTTCCCACCTCCTCCCCCTTTTTGGCAGATATAAACAATGCCCTATCTCCATCTCTCTCATCCGACAACTGCCCGTCTCCCTCCCTCCCACTGGTGCATCAAAATCTGTGTACCTGAGCAATTCTCACGTTTATTGATGGAACTGCCGATGTTGTTCAACTGTATCGATTGAGTCCTGAGAAATGTTTGGAATGCCCACAAAGGACAATAGTTCCACTGAAGAGTGCCCAAAAACAAACGAGATATTTCGGCATCTGCATTTGGGTTTTGGAAACTCGAATTATGGAACACTTAAACTGGCCGAAAGATAACCATTGAATTAACCGAGCTTAAACATAAACAAATTTGCTGTTTAATTGAAAATTTTCTTTGTACGAACATTATATTTCCAATGGAACAACGTTCAAAGCAAATAATTTTTTTACAACTTTTAATCATATTTTTATAGTCTTGAGAGACATTTCACATTCCATTACTTTTAAGATGTTTTTAAATCCCTACATTGGTCTGCCCTTTTATGTAAAATTGGTCTTAACAGATCAACCTTTTTCATTGTAACCCAACCTCTATAAAAAATCAACTTTCCAACTGCAATTATATGCGTTAGCTGCCCGTTGTAACCTTTTCGAAAACTTCGCTGATTCAGTGGCACATCAAATATGCCCAAGAGCAATAACATAAATTAAATTGCAGTCTTAACAAGCGAACGATTATTAAGTCATAAGCGATTCGGGTCAGGGCGATCATAGTTTATATGGCACTCATGACTCATGCAGACATTTCGGCCCCGACCCCTTTTCAATCCGGTTTAATTCCATTTGATTCGATTCGATTCCACTGGATACAATTCGATTCGATTCAATTCGATTCGATTCGATTCGATTCGATTTCACCGACAGCCAATGACTTGAGCAATTATTGACAAATTGCGGTCGGAGACAAAGGCGACTGAGTAAGGGGATCGGGAATCGGGAATCGGAAATCGGGGAAAGGGAATTACGTATTGATGGCTCTAAATGCTGACGGTAACTACATCGGGCAATCGCTTCATTACACCTCAAATCGCACACACACCCAGCCCAAAGTCATTTTCCTTGTCAATTGGCCAATCCATTCAATAATTCAGTGCGTGGCCCTAACTCAAATAGTTGCCATACCGTGTTTCCGGGGGCTTTGCAAATCTTGGCTAAGCACACAAGCTTGAACTCTCGCCGCAGCTTGTTGACCTTCTCACGGTGCTCCTTTTTTCTTCGCTTCTTCTCTTTACCTTTTGCCTCAACACCTCGAGTCGAGTGAAATCAACTGTTATGCAGTTTTAAACAGTTTACGGGGCGTATGAGTGATATTCGCTTGTGTATACTCTTCGTCTGGGCGGCAGCTGTGCCACGCCCCCTTCACTCTCCCTTGGGACGTAGTGGCAGGAAATTTAATTGCAAGACAAAATGTCGACGATATCACGATATAAATACGAAATGCAAACAGACGCAGAGCAAATTGAACAGATGCACAAAGAGAAAAGGAATTTGGGGATTTATTTAAATATCAAATATACAATTATTATAAAAGTGAATCCTTTAAGTAAATAGAGCATAAAAAATGGAATTAATCCAGTTGAATTTGTAAATATTTCAAATACATTGGTAATTTAATTTAATGTAATACAAAATATTGATATGGTATGAAAAAAAAATCTATTATAGCTTAAGACATCTATTTATGATCATAAATACAAAAAGTTTAACAAAAAAATAGTCATTATAAAAACCCTAATCATATTAATAATTTATTTTATTTGAATTTTTGACCGAGCTTCTGTGGCAAAAACTTTTTTTCCCAGTGTACAAGACACGTTTGGATGGATATGTGATATATGTGCATTATTATGACAGTTTGTTGGCGAAACAACCTCCAAATGCCGCAATTGCAGTTCTCTAGGGACTTTGGCCATTTGTCTTTGGGTTTCTGCGATATTGGCAACCATCTTTTGCGCGATTAACATGCAAATAATTTTCCCAAAACGAGGGCCTCGAATGATTTACCCGCCTGCTTGCCTCTTTATTAAAGCCGAAAGCTGCTGTCTCTACATTCACTTAATTTTTGCCACCTTACAGGCAGAATATTCAATGTTTCATTTGCCAAAAACTCTTGCAGTAAATTGTGTTTAAATTGCAAATTGGTAAAATGGTGTTGCCAGTTGACAAAACCGAAATTCAAACTGGCGGCCGCAATGATAACAAAAGTGGAGCGGGAGAAATTGGTGAACAGCCCTTTCCGTTTTTTCCGTTTGCCCCTTTTGGCCCTTTTGCAATGGCAATTTCTGGTCTCGTTCTCATATTTGTAAATATTTGCATTTTTACGCTTGTCGCCCACTCGAGCGTATGCAATCGAATTGCATTCGCTCACACAAACACACACACACACAGATGCACAGCAGACTTTGTCTGTGTGTGTAATGGCGTGCGAACAAGATATCCTTCCGCTTTTCCACCCCATTTTCCATCCTTTTCCCGGAGAAAAGTAGCGACGATTTGACCAACATTTAAATGGACGCTTAACTCTGGGGCAAAACATTGGGTGGTGCAGCCCATAGCACATAGGTTGCATTTATTTCCGGTTAGAAAAGATTGTAACATAACGTTCAATTTCATATCGAAAATATCGCATTGCATAAATATAGAAATTAAAATAAAATTCATGTTGAAAACAACTTTCAGTTCCATTGGGAACTGTTTTTTTTTTGCAGTTGCAAAGCGACACATCTCTTATATTGCATCCACAATATATATAGCTCTCCAAATACACATTTGTAAAATCTTGACAAAATTATATTTTTTTTTTGTTGGCTTTGGGTGCAGAGCTCCCCAAATTTTTACTAGAAGTATAAACAAGGAGAGAAACCGCAACCATAACACCCGACATTTTATTTAACCAAATTATTTGGCTCGCCATTTCCGACAGCAATTAATTTGTAATTTTATTTCATTTTATTTGAATGGCACCACTTTTTCGTTGGCCAGCGAAAATTTAATCAATTTTAGCCGAGCTAGAGCAATGAATTCGCATTTGGTTAAATATTTGCATTTCAATTTAATTAGTTGCAATATTGTTCGCCCTGCCAACACGCAAATATTTAAACCGATTCTAGCAGCCAGGATAATATTAATTCATAAGGTTTCAACGATTGCATGTGTGCATTTGTCTAATTTTGTGCTCATGAAGCTCATTTTCAGTGTGGACGGAAATACGACTGATAGGGAATTGGTTGATACATTTTAAATTCAGTTTTATTTTATAGTTATTTTATGGTCTATTGAAAAGTAACTTTATTCATTTTGAATTGCATTACAAGTAGAATTTAAGGATTTTCAAACCATAAAATACACCGGATATAATGTCTTTGCCTTAGATATTTCACTTATTTTATCTCACTTAAAACCAATTTTTAAATAGTTAATAAGTGTAATTGTGTATGGCATTATAGAAAAATTAGGGCCTAGTGCTTTACATAAGTTGAAATATCCTTAACTATGTCCTTTGCTCCGTGAAGTACACTACAACAAATAGAGAAATATGTCAAAACAAACATTTTGTTTTAACCACGACAGCAAACAAAGGGTGCAGACTGACCCCTTTTTGCTGATTTTTTGTGGAGGGTTTGCTTTTCAAAGCGATCCCCGCATAATTAGCTGATTTCCCTTGCATTGAGTTGAGAATCGCTCCATTTGGTTACAAATTGAGAGGGTGTGTGTATAAGGGATATGAGGGGTAGCATTGTTGCTGCTGATACAATTACGTGCATGATTGTGGTGCATTCTTGGTCAAATGGTCCAGAACTGAACGGTTTACCATGAGAACTTTGTTTGTCTTCTCAACCTTTTACGAAAAATCATTAATTTTTTATTCCATTCCATTTTGAATAGCTGGCGACCTATACTACCCATCCACATTCGGTTTAGATAAATAAATGTAGTTTTGATGCAAAAACCGATTTTTAAAAATCAATTTTTTGCAAAAACGAATTTGGACCAATTTTTGCATTTTTGATAAGGGTGGGAGTCATCATTTTTTCGAAAATTTGAAAATATGAAAACAATTTTAACTGGGAACGCCATTTGATTGGTAATTTAATGACGAATTTACCGAGGTATGAAATTCCATCTTTTGGCCATTTCTTCTCAGCGTTTTGATAGAAAAACTGATTTTTAAACTTTTTTTGGGGTTTTGGAGACTTGTCAAAAAAACAAATTCCTAAACAGTCTTTTTGTTGTAACTTGGCCAAAATTAGACGTATAGCCATAAGAGTGACTGTTTTGTAAAGCTGGCAACCTATACTACCCATCCACATTCGATTTAAATAAATACATTTTGTTTTGATGCAAAAACCGATTTTTAAAAATCAATTTTTTGGGATATTAATTTTATGACCAATTTTTGCATTTTTGATAAGGGTGGGGGTCATCATTTTTTCGAAAATTTGAAAATATGAAAACAATTTTAACTGGGAACGCCATTCGATTGGGAATTTAATGACGAATTCACCGAGGTATGACATTCCATCTTTTGGCCATTTCTTCTCAGCGTTTTGATAGAAAAACTGATTTTTAAAGTTTTTTTTGAGGTTTTAGGAGACTTGTCAAAAAAACAAATTCCTAAACAGTATTTTTGTTGTAACTTGGCCAAAATTAGACGTATAGCCATAAGAGTGACTGTTTTGTAAAGCTGGCAACCTATACTACCCATCCACATTCGATTTAAATAAGTAAATTTTGTTTTGATGCAAATACCGATTTTTAAAAATCAATTTTTTTGGGATATTAATTTTATGACCAATTTTTGCATTTTTGATAAGGGTGGGGGTCATCATTTTTTCGAAAATTTGAAAATATGAAAAAAAATTTAACTGGGAACGCCATTCGATTGGGAATTTAATGACGAGTTCACCGAGGTATGACATTCATCTTTTGGTCATTTCTTTTCAGCGTTTTGATAGAAAAACTGATTTTTAAAATTTTTTTTTAAGGTTTTGGAGACTTGTCAAATTCCTAAACAGTCTTTTTTTTGTAACTTGGCCAAAATTAGACGTATAGCCATAAGAGTGACTGTTTTGTAAAGCTGGCAACCTATACTACCCATCCACATTCGATTTAAATAAATAAATTTTGTTTTGATGCAAAAACCGATTTTTAAAAATCAATTTTTTTGGGGATATTAATTTTATGACCAATTTTTGCATTTTTGATAAGGGTGGGGGTCATCATTTTTTCGAAAATTTGAAAATATGAAAAAAATTTTAACTGGGAACGCCATTCGATTGGGAATTTAATGACGAATTCACCGAGGTATGACATTCCATCTTTTGGCCATTTCTTCTCAGCGTTTTGATAGAAAAACTGATTTTTAAATTTTTTTTTAAGGTTTTGGAGACTTGTCAAAAATTCCTAAACAGTCTTTTTGTTGTAACTTGGCCAAAACTAGACGTATAGCCATAAGAGTGACTGTTTTGTAAAGCTGGCAACCTATACTACCCATCCACATTCGGTTTAAATAAATAAATTTTGTTTTGATGCAAAAACCGATTTTTAAAAATCAATTTTTTGAAGAAATTAATTTTATGACCAATTTTTGCATTTTTGATAAGGGTGGGGGTCATCATTTTTTCGAAAATTTGAAAATATGAAAAAAATTTTAACTGGGAACGCCATTCGATTGGGAATTTAATGACGAGTTCACCGAGGTATGACATTCCATCTTTTGGCCATTTCTTCTCAGCGTTTTGATAGAAAAACTGATTTTTAAAATTTTTTTTTAAGGTTTAGGAGACTTGTCAAAAAAACAAATTCCTAAACAGTCTTTTTTTTGTAACTTGGCCAAAATTAGACGTATAGCCATAAGAGTGACTGTTTTGTAAAGCTGGCAACCTATACTACCCATCCACATTCGATTTAAATAAATAAATTTTGTTTTGATGCAAAAACCTATTTTTAAAAATCAATTTTTTGAGGATATTAATTTTATGACCAATTTTTGCATTTTTGATAAGGGTGGGGGTCATCATTTTTTCGAAAATTTGAAAATATGAAAACAATTTTAACTGGGAACGCCATTCGATTGGGAATTTAATGACGAATTCACCGAGGTATGACATTCCATATTTTGGCCATTTCTTCTCAGCGTTTTGATAGATAAACTGATTTTTAAAGTTTTTTTTGAGGTTTTAGAGACTTGTCAAAAAAACAAATTCCTAAACAGTATTTTTGTTGTAACTTGGCCAAAATTAGACGTATAGCCATAAGAGTGACTGTTTTGTAAATCTGACAACCTATACTACCCATCCACATTCGGTTTAAATAAATAAATTTTGTTTTGATGCAAAAACCGATTTTTAAAAATCAATTTTTTGAAGAAATTAATTTTATGACCAATTTTTGCATTTTTGATAAGGGTGGGGGTCATCATTTTTTCGAAAATTTGAAAATATGAAAAAAATTTTAACTGGGAACGCCATTCGATTGGGAATTTAATGACGAGTTCACCGAGGTATGACATTCCATCTTTTGGCCATTTCTTCTCAGCGTTTTGATAGAAAAACTGATTTTTAAAATTTTTTTTTAAGGTTTTGGAGACTTGTCAAATTCCTAAACAGTCTTTTTTTTGTAACTTGGCCAAAATTAGACGTATAGCCATAAGAGTGACTGTTTTGTAAAGCTGGCAACCTATACTACCCATCCACATTCGATTTAAATAAATAAATTTTGTTTTGATGCAAAAACCGATTTTTAAAAATCAATTTTTTGAAGAAATTAATTTTATGACCAATTTTTGCATTTTTGATAAGGGTGGGGGTCATCATTTTTTCGAAAATTTGAAAATATGAAAAAAATTTTAACTGGGAACGCCATTCGATTGGGAATTTAATGACGAATTCACCGAGGTATGACATTCCATCTTTTGGCCATTTCTTCTCAGCGTTTTGATAGAAAAACTGATTTTTAAAGTTTTTTTTTGAGGTTTTGGAGACTTGTCAAAAAAACAAATTCCTAAACAGTCTTTTTGTTGTAACTTGGCCAAAATTAGACGTATAGCCATAAGAGTGACTGTTTTGTAAAGCTGGCAACCTATACTACCCATCCACATTCGGTTTAAATAAATAAATTTTGTTTTGATGCAAAACCCGATTTTTAAAAATCAATTTTTTGAAGAAATTAATTTTATGACCAATTTTTGCATTTTTGATAAGGGTGGGGGTCATCATTTTTTCGAAAATTTGAAAATATGAAAAAAATTTTAACTGGGAACGCCATTCGATTGGGAATTTAATGACGAATTCACCGAGGTATGACATTCCATCTTTTGGCCATTTCTTCTCAGCGTTTTGATAGAAAAACTGATTTTTAAATTTTTTTTGAGGTTTTGGAGACTTGTCAAAAAACAAATTCCTAAACAGTCTTTTTGTTGTAACTTGGCCAAAATTAGACGTATAGCCATAAGAGTGACTGTTTTGTAAAGCTGGCAACCTATACTACCCATCCACATTCGATTTAAATAAATAAATTTTGTTTTGATGCAAAACCCGATTTTTAAAAATCAATTTTTTGGAGAAATTAATTTTATGACCAATTTTTGCATTTTTGATAAGGGTGGGGGTCATCATTTTTTCGAAAATTTGAAAATATGAAAAAAATTTTAACTGGGAACGCCATTCGATTGGGAATTTAATGACGAATTCACCGAGGTATGACATTCCATCTTTTGGCCATTTCTTCTCAGCGTTTTGATAGAAAAACTGATTTTTAAAGTTTTTTTTTGAGGTTTTGGAGACTTGTCAAAAAAACAAATTCCTAAACAGTCTTTTTGTTGTAACTTGGCCAAAATTAGACGTATAGCCATAAGAGTGACTGTTTTGTAAAGCTGGCAACCTATACTACCCATCCACATTCGATTTAAATAAATAAATTTTGTTTTGATGCAAAACCCGATTTTTAAAAATCAATTTTTTGAAGAAATTAATTTTATGACCAATTTTTGCATTTTTGATAAGGGTGGGGGTCATCATTTTTTCGAAAATTTGAAAATATGAAAAAAATTTTAACTGGGAACGCCATTCGATTGGGAATTTAATGACGAATTCACCGAGGTATGACATTCCATCTTTTGGCCATTTCTTCTCAGCGTTTTGATAGAAAAACTGATTTTTAACGTTTCTTTTTTGAGGTTTTGGAGACTTGTCAAAAAAATAAATTCCTAAACAGTCTTTTTGTTGTAACTTGGCCAAAACTAGACGTATAGCCATAAGAGTGACTGTTTTGTAAAGCTGGCAACCTATACTACCCATCCACATTCGATTTAAATAAATAAATTTTGTTTTGATGCAAAACCGATTTTTAAAAATCAATTTTTTGAAGAAATTAATTTTATGACCAATTTTTGCATTTTTGATAAGGGTGGGGGTCATCATTTTTTCGAAAATTTGAAAATATGAAAAAAATTTTAACTGGGAACGCCATTCGATTGGGAATTTAATGACGAATTCACCGAGGTATGACATTCCATCTTTTGGCCATTTCTTCTCAGCGTTTTGATAGAAAAACTGATTTTTAACGTTTCTTTTTTGAGGTTTTGGAGACTTGTCAAAAAAATAAATTCCTAAACAGTCTTTTTGTTGTAACTTGGCCAAAACTAGACGTATAGCCATAAGAGTGACTGTTTTGTAAAGCTGGCAACCTATACTACCCATCCACATTCGATTTAAATAAATAAATTTTGTTTTGATGCAAAACCCGATTTTTAAAAATCAATTTTTTGAAGAAATTAATTTTATGACCAATTTTTGCATTTTTGATAAGGGTGGGGGTCATCATTTTTTCGAAAATTTGAAAATATGAAAAAAATTTTAACTGGGAACGCCATTCGATTGGGAATTTAATGACGAATTCACCGAGGTATGACATTCCATCTTTTGGCCATTTCTTCTCAGCGTTTTGATAGAAAAACTGATTTTTAACGTTTTTTTTTGAGGTTTTGGAGACTTGTCAAAAAAACAAATTCCTAAACAGTCTTTTTGTTGTAACTTGGCCAAAATTAGACGTATAGCCATAAGAGTGACTGTTTTGTAAAGCTGGCAACCTATACTACCCATCCACATTCGGTTTAAATAAATAAATTTTGTTTTGATGCAAAACCCGATTTTTAAAAATCAATTTTTTGAAGAAATTAATTTTATGACCAATTTTTGCATTTTTGATAAGGGTGGGGGTCATCATTTTTTCGAAAATTTGAAAATATGAAAAAAATTTTAACTGGGAACGCCATTCGATTGGGAATTTAATGACGAATTCACCGAGGTATGACATTCCATCTTTTGGCCATTTCTTCTCAGCGTTTTGATAGAAAAACTGATTTTTAAAGTTTTTTTTTGAGGTTTTGGAGACTTGTCAAAAAAACAAATTCCTAAACAGTCTTTTTGTTGTAACTTGGCCAAAATTAGACGTATAGCCATAAGAGTGACTGTTTTGTAAAGCTGGCAACCTATACTACCCATCCACATTCGATTTAATAAATAAATTTTGTTTTGATGCAAAACCCGATTTTTAAAAATCAATTTTTTGAAGAAATTAATTTTATGACCAATTTTTGCATTTTTGATAAGGGTGGGGGTCATCATTTTTTCGAAAATTTGAAAATATGAAAAAAATTTTAACTGGGAACGCCATTCGATTGGGAATTTAATGACGAATTCACCGAGGTATGACATTCCATCTTTTGGCCATTTCTTCTCAGCGTTTTGATAGAAAAACTGATTTTAAAGTTTTTTTTTGAGGTTTTGGAGACTTGTCAAAAAACAAATTCCTAAACAGTCTTTTTGTTGTAACTTGGCCAAAATTAGACGTATAGCCATAAGAGTGACTGTTTTGTAAAGCTGGCAACCTATACTACCCATCCACATTCGATTTAAATAAATAAATTTTGTTTTGATGCAAAACCCGATTTTTAAAAATCAATTTTTTGAAGAAATTAATTTTATGACCAATTTTTGCATTTTTGATAAGGGTGGGGGTCATCATTTTTTCGAAAATTTGAAAATATGAAAAAAATTTTAACTGGGAACGCCATTCGATTGGGAATTTAATGACGAATTCACCGAGGTATGACATTCCATCTTTTGGCCATTTCTTCTCAGCGTTTTGATAGAAAAACTGATTTTTAACGTTTCTTTTTTGAGGTTTTGGAGACTTGTCAAAAAAACTAAATTCCTAAACAGTCTTTTTGTTGTAACTTGGCCAAAACTAGACGTATAGCCATAAGAGTGACTGTTTTGTAAAGCTGGCAACCTATACTACCCATCCACATTCGATTTAATAAATAAATTTTGTTTTGATGCAAAACCCGATTTTTAAAAATCAATTTTTTGAATAAATTAATTTTATGACCAATTTTTGCATTTTTGATAAGGGTGGGGGTCATCATTTTTTCGAAAATTTGAAAATATGAAAAAAATTTTAACTGGGAACGCCATTCGATTGGGAATTTAATGACGAATTCACCGAGGTATGACATTCCATCTTTTGGCCATTTCTTCTCAGCGTTTTGATAGAAAAACTGATTTTTAAAGTTTTTTTTTGAGGTTTTGGAGACTTGTCAAAAAAACAAATTCCTAAACAGTCTTTTTGTTGTAACTTGGCCAAAATTAGACGTATAGCCATAAGAGTGACTGTTTTGTAAAGCTGGCAACCTATACTACCCATCCACATTCGATTTAAATAAATAAATTTTGTTTTGATGCAAAACCCGATTTTTAAAAATCAATTTTTTGAAGAAATTAATTTTATGACCAATTTTTGCATTTTTGATAAGGGTGGGGGTCATCATTTTTTCGAAAATTTGAAAATATGAAAAAAATTTTAACTGGGAACGCCATTCGATTGGGAATTTAATGACGAATTCACCGAGGTATGACATTCCATCTTTTGGCCATTTCTTCTCAGCGTTTTGATAGAAAAACTGATTTTTAACGTTTCTTTTTTGAGGTTTTGGAGACTTGTCAAAAAAACAAATTCCTAAACAGTCTTTTTGTTGTAACTTGGCCAAAACTAGACGTATAGCCATAAGAGTGACTGTTTTGTAAAGCTGGCAACCTATACTACCCATCCACATTCGATTTAAATAAATAAATTTTGTTTTGAT
>NW_026453408.1:0-47537 GCF_025200985.1 Drosophila gunungcola
AAATCAGTTTCAAAAGCTGCTTTAAGCAAGTTTAGCCACCACCTATGGTACTTGTGTGAAGAGACATCATTTATGACTGTTTAATAATGAGGTTAAACAGGGACAAGAGGTCAGATGATGGCAAACGCTTTATTCCATCAAAGGAAGACATGTCCCAAACTTTGTTTGGTAAGTTAAAATTATTTTTGTGTCTGTTTATACCCTTGCAGAGGGTATTATAATTTCAGTCAGAAGTTTGCAACGCAGTGAAGGAGACATTTAATTTAATTTTTTTTTAGTTTATCGACATATAGTAATGGTTAATTATTTCAGAATTACGATTTAAATTTCATCAAAATCGGACCACTATATCATATAGCTCCCATAGGAACAATCGGAAAAAAATAAAAAAAAATTACAACTGAGCTGTTTTTTAACTTTTTTCTTAGTTCTTCGACATATAGTAATGGTTAAATATTTCAGAACTACGTCTTAAATTTCATCAGAATCGGACGACTATATCATATAGCTCCCATAAAACAGTCGGAAAAAAAATGAAAAAAATTATAACCTAGCTGTTTTTTAATTTTTTTCTTAGTTCTTCGACATATAGTATTGGGTAATTTTTCAGAATTACTGTTTAAATTTTATAAAATCGGACGACTATATCACATAGCTCCCATAGAAATAATAAAAATATATAAAAATGTATCTAATAACTGAGCTGCAAATCATCATAGATTCAATGTTTTTCAACGTATACGCAAGAATATCATAATTTTAATGTTTTCAAAAGTATTTAATTCTTGCAATAGCTGCAAGGGTATATGAACTTCGGCTTGCCGAAGTTTGCTTTCTCTCTTGTTTTTATATATTTAAGTTGTTATTCTTTTTGTTAATTAACCCGTTTTGGTTTCAGATAAAACGCTGGATGATTTGGTATCGGAGAGAGCAAACAATTTCTAACTCGACTGCAGATTGACGACAGTTTTTTTCAGGAAGATATATTTTCTTGGGATGATAATGCTGCTTTTCTGAAAGCTAAAAGTAGGATAAATCGGTTGCTGAGAGGGCTGTCAAATTAATACAAATTTTTCAAGGACTTATCACGGCGGAAGAACAAAAACAATACATGTTGCGCTTTGTCAACGAAGATAGACATTTATATCCGGACTGTAAAAAACCACACTAAATATAAGTTACCCTGCCTGATTGTTATTATTTTATGTGTTTAAATAAATATAAATATTAAAATAAATTTATTCATATATTATTATTTATTTAGTCAACGAACATAGACATTTATATCCGGACTGTAAAAAAACCACACTAAATAGAAGTTACCCTGCCTGATTGTTATTATTTTATGTGTTTAAATGAATATAAATATTAAAATAAATTTATTTTGCAATTTATTCATTTCATTAATTTCAATTTGAATAATTTTATAGAAGATTAGAATAATATGACAAAAACATTTTTTTTTATCAAATTTGAAGCTCGGTCGCCACGGGTTGCAATCATGCTAGAAAGATCAAATTCCTTATTTAAGTAAGGTTTTACATTTATAAAAGATACAGGGATACAAAATTCGAAAAAAAAATTTTGTTTGTCATATAAGGGACACCCAAATATACATACATATATTAGAACGGTACAGTTTCGCACTAGCAAAGGGAAAAGACACAGCGCAGTTGTACTCGTATACATACAAAATTCCCATATACTGATGTGTATGCGAAATTTAACTGCGTAGATAAGAGCAAGAAAGTTTCGCAGAAAAGAATTTTTGAACTCATGACGCCGTCTAGATGTGTATCGTTTTTGTGATACAGAGGCACGGACTTTGCGTTGATCTGCCTGAAATCCACACACAGCCTCCACTTCCCGGTCTTCTTCCTCATCATTGATGAGCTGTACGGACTCCTTGACGGTTCGATGCAGCCCTTTTCAAGAAGCTCGTCTACTTGGCGTTGATCTCGCCCTGCATTTTTGGATTGTTTGGATAGTACCGCTGTTTGATCGGCTTATCGTCCTTCATGGTGATCCTGTGTACTGTCACGTTTGACCTTCGTCGCAGATTTTCCAGGCTCTCCAACTCGGTCTTTAAAAACTGGTCCACATCCTTTTCCGAAAATCCCTTCGGGGCTTCCACGACTGCTATCGACAGTTTTTCCTCCAGCCACACACCGGTATCATAACGCTGTGACTAGCGCGTTTCACCTCGGCTCCGATTTTTGTGAGGAAGTTCCATCCTAGCACCAGTGCGTCGATCAATCCTGGTAGGATCAGCAGCTCCATTGACACTGTTCTTGTTCCAAGTCCGATTTGTATTTCTACCTGAGATTTAATGTCTCCGCATCTACCGTCCGCTATCCGTACTTGCCTCTTTGTGGGTCCAACCCTTGCAGCCATTATGCCAGCTCATTCCTGATAAAGCTCGCTGTGGCGCCGGTGCCCACTTTGGTCTTAATATTTGCGTCACCTATGAGCCCTGTGTCGGAGAGTTGAATTTCATCCGCCTTCAGGTCGCCCATTACTTTTGTCGCCTATTTGGCCGCCCCTCGGAGGCTGGGATCGTTGTGCGTTTCCCGAAAAGCACTCCGCCGTTCGGACAAAAATTTTCGCGCATCGCCAGCAGAACGTGAGTCGCCGATTTCTGCCAGCGCCATCAGGGTGTCCAGGTGCCGACACTCATACGGCCAGGTGAACATTCGGAGGGCTGGCGTGCTTAATCCTGTTCAGGACTTCCTTGGGCAGACATACCTAGGGGCCGCAACAACGTCTGCATGTCCAGTTTGAATTTTTCCCCGTATGTCTGACATGGTCCGCTAGCTTCTCCATGTACCCTCGAGGGAGGAAATAGCCTTGGAAGCTGTATATAAAGTCTCCCAGTTGTCCCACTGCCGGTTGTTGGCTCTCCACCTGCTCCAGGAACTTCAGTTCCACTCTCGGACTTGCTTGGCAACCTTGGCGTAGTCCTGCGGATGTGGCCGAACGCTTTCCCTCCCCTCTCGACTGCCTTCTCGCTGCCTGCCGTCGCTCGCCCAGCTATGAATATCCAGGCTTGATATCAGACCTTCGGCGTTCGCGGTAGTTAATTAAATTTTTGGGACCGGCAGCTTTCGGAATTTGATCTCCAGAACTGACACCAACTCTGCCACGACTGGGTATTCTGCTATACGGTCAATCGTCTCTGCC
Source organism: Drosophila gunungcola (assembly GCF_025200985.1). Lineage (NCBI taxonomy): Eukaryota > Metazoa > Arthropoda > Insecta > Diptera > Drosophilidae > Drosophila > Drosophila gunungcola. Next base: position 3,181 of record NW_026453408.1, read on the forward strand.
AGTGTCTTCCTCATCGCCTCTACTGAGTTTTCCAGTTCTATTCCCAGAACAATGTTCACCTCGGCGAAGACCTTCTTCCTGAGATTAGAAATCAAGGACTTTTCCATCTCTTTTGTTTTCTTGGTCAGGGCAATCACTCATGGGCGCCAGATGTTACGACCTGATTTCTTCAATATCTCGCCCACTACGTAAACGGGCGTCTAGCTCAGAAAGGTTGTGGGATCGTTCCACCAAATTTTGTATTGGTTGATTGCCTTGACCAAAGAATAACGCAAGAGTTGTGTTGGGATCGTAAATGTTTTTATTTGTCTCCTTATATATAGCCTCGCGGCTCTTCCGCTACTGCTGCTCCTCGTCATTGTCCTCTGCGGCGTCGCTCCTCGTCGGTGTCTTCTGCGGCGTCGCTCCTCGTCGTCGACTGTTTGCTGGTATCTGACTCGGACGGCTCCTCCCAGACTCTGAATGTTATGCGAACCTCACTGTCGGAGCCGGCAAGGTGTTTCGCCTAGCAGGTAGAACTCGGTTCTGCCTCTTCGCCGTGACATTTTTATCGCAGGCTCCCTAAGCTTGGTATGGATTATGTCGGCAAGGTGTATTGCCTAGCAGGTAGAACTATGGTCGCCCATCCATCTTTATCGCAGACTCCTCGCAAGGACTCCCTTAGCTCGATTTAACCACGACCCGTTGGATCTCAGCGTTGTAGACTCCCATTCGTTCGGCGTCTTGATATTGTGATCTTGATCCTGGTACTCGGCACTTGATTAACTTGCTACTGGTCTCGCGTATACGCACTCGATTTGCTTCTCGCACTATTACTTCGGGGTGAGCGGCGCTTGCGCCGCTCTTTTATAGCCTGTGATGGTCCCGTTATTCCTCTTCTCCAGCTCGCGTGATCGGGTCCAAGGACCACTGCTGCACCGTCCTCTTTTGTGCGAGTCCGAAGTCTGCCAATTCACCGTTCGATTTTGTTGCCCCTTTCCGCTTTGCCCGGGTCCAAGGTCCGTTGTTACGGTTTGACCTTGCAGCTCTCCTACATCGGGATTTGTGGGGAGTTTTAAGACTTCTCACATTCCCCCATTTGTTCAGAAATATTTCGAAAGTGGTGATTTCCCCGGCCCTGTTTTTCGTTTATTCAAAATCGTCGCCAAACTCGTTCTACCCAGACAGTTTCCCAAAAGACCTCAACTTCAGACAGCGCCCTGAAAGACCATGGCTGGGCTGCGTTAGTCTGTTCCCCAGACAATTTCCCGAAAGACTTGAACTTTCCCAAAACTGTATCTCGTTCCCCATACAGTTCCCCGCGTGGAATTTGAATTTCCCGCCCAGACATTTCCCCGTGTTTGAAATCACCATTCCAATTCCCATTATCTGGCCGCTCTACTGAACACGTCTCGATTACATTTATCGATAGTGAATCCAGCATTGCCATCGCTGTTGACGTTATCGTTATCGTCCCGTCCCTAATTTTCTCAATGGTCTAGTTGTTTTGCAAAAATGGTAAGTGAATTTGGCAATTTGGGTTTTTTCTTGACTAACGTTTTTTTTCCTTTACAGCTATACCATGTTCATGATGCCCCTGATGCCCCTCGCCCTGTGCCTGCGGGGCATCTGCCGCATAAATGTTTAAGTTACTCTAAAATAAAATTCTTCTAGATCTAGTCTCATTCTTGTTGGTTTAGATGTTGGGTTTTTGAAGGCTTATGATCTGCTTTAATGGTGAAGGGTTTACCATAAACATATGGTCTGAAATGATTTACAGCCCAATTTATTGACTTAATACTTTCGCCTATTGCAAATGATCTAGAGGCGTATTCTATTGGGTGCTCTAGTCCATCATATGATTAGGTTAAAACTGCTCCGCAAGCTTGCTTAATTCTTTATTGAATTCTTTATTGAAATCTCGCGTATTGTAAGAAAGTTGGTTTAATTAATGCGTTTTTAAGATATTCGAAGGCTTTTTGACATTTAGGTGTGCAATTAAATGTAACATTTTTCTCAGAAGGGAAAGGGTATTTAGTTATTACGTCATATTTTTTTCATCAGGTAAAATTCCTTTATATGTGCATTTATGAACTAAGAATGTGACTTCGTGCATAAAAGATGGCATTTTTCTGGGTGTAGTTTGCTATTGTGTTTTAGGCATAGGTAAATACCTTAGGTAAATTTATGGTCATATGATTTTCAGAACAAGCTATTACTACCCAAAAAGTAATTATCATCCTTTAAATTTAGTTAAGGCTATTTTTATACCATAGTGCAATCGTTTAAAACGGTACGAACCAGTGCTGGTTGAAAATCTTTAATTAGTTTTTTAATTTGTTTATCTATTTCTTCTTTTTGGCTAAGGGGTGTTCAAAAATTTTGCTGAATGCTTTTTACGTACTCAATGGGTGTATTGTTTATAAATAAATTCTGTAGAGTTGAAGAAACAACGGGCCGATCACAATACATTTCGATTTTTTTTGGGTTTATCCCCAAGCCATTTTCTTTTACCCATTTCTCAATTATAGATAATATTCTATTGCTTCTACTGACACACACACTTTATTTTAACTGGACTACTAACATAGATTTGTACCTCATCAGCGTATAAATGGACTTCACATTCTGACAGGACACTTGGTAGATCGTTAACATAGATTGCGAAAAATGGAGGGCCTAGTACGGAGCCCTATGGAATTCCTCTTGTCACATGCTTAAAATTGGAATTATTATTTCCCGTGGATACGGCTTGAAGTCTATTGGACAAATAAGACCTAGTCAACCTGACCGCAGTACTTGAAAAATTGAAATTTCTAGGTTTAGTACTAAGAATGTTGTGATTCACAGAATCGAAGGCCTTGCTATGAACAAGGAGAGTCAGGAGAGTAACGTAGTTTTGGTCGATTTGCTGGTGAATATACAACTGCTTCTTTTATGAAACCCTGACAGTTTACTGTGCAGTAAAGAGTTGCTTTCTAGGAAACATTGAATCTGCACAGATATAAGGTTTTCAATAACTTTGGGAAGAAAAAGTAGGATATAAATTGGTCTATAGTCATTTTTGGACTTTGGTATCGGAATTATTTTTGCTCTTTTCCATACCGTCGAAAACCATTTGAACATTTCAGGAAAATTCTTTATTAATTTGAACAGGACTTCGTTTTTTCTGATTTCTGTATTTTGTGGTTTTTGATAGTTATCTAATGGCTCATGATCGATTTTGGTAAGGTTTATAATTATATTAGCATCAGTCGTATTTAGCTATATATAGCTATTGTGCTTGCTATTATTACACCATCGGCTATATATTGGTATTTAATAAGTATTTCTTTGTGAGACGTGGTTATATAAATTTGTATTACGACTTCAGATCAAGCAGGTATTATTAGATCATTGCCCATTGAATGTATAATTGGGATGTTAGTCTCTTGATCGAATTTTTAGTGTCTAGCATTAACCAGTCGTGATCTGTTTGGAAATCAAGTCGGCAATTAAATGTTTTTAGGAAGTCCATTCCTATTATACCATCACAGGGAATTGGAAAGTCGTCATTAACCATTTGAAATTTTAAAGGGATTATAAATTTACCTGTTTGTATTTCTATAAATGTTAGGCCTTTTGATTTAAGAGTACCTTCTCCTATTCTAGACATTGTTTTTATTTTTTTTGTGTCTATGTCATTATAGTTATCAGAATTTATTAATAGAAGACTTTAATCAGCTCCTGTATCTATTAAAAGGGTTAAGGGTGTTTTCGTGTGATATTTATTTATTTGTATATAAATGTTGAGACTGAGATTTATTTATATATAGGTAGTTTGTGTATCCTTTTCTTTTTAAGGAAATTTTTTAGTTTTCCTGTTCTGTTTTAACAGCTCTCACTTCAGCATTTGAGTTTCCTCCTTTATTCGAGTTATTTCGGAAAGAACCTCTTTGGTTTCCGCTGTTATTATGTTGGTTTTGGTTTTTATAGTAATTCTGGTTTTGATATTGGCCTTGGCCATAATTTCCTCGATTATTATTATATTGGTAATATTGGCCTCTACCGCGATAATTTCCCTGGTAGAAGTTATTTCTACCTCGTATGAAATTAGCTCGATAGTTTCATCTACCATTGCCTCTTTTATAACTGCCTCGGTTGTTTGTATACATTACACTGTAGTTTTTTGTTTGTTGGGCACTGCAGTGAGTGTATTTAGTTATAGCGTCATTCATATTATTTAATGAGCTAGCTCCCAAAATTGTTTTTGTTATTCCTCTTTCTCAATTCTTATCAAAGTAGATATTGCTTCTTTTGTGCTGAATTTTTCAGCCTGTTCTGCATTTAGTACTTCGTCGATATAAGATGCTTCCAGTAATTTACGAAGGTTATCAAGTTCGTTTGTTTTTCCTCTGATACCTCTGATTTGGATTTAATTACTTCTAATTGTATTGTATTGTATTGTATTGAGTAATTGTTTTGCAGTTATGAATCGCTGGAGATTTAATTTTTTACATCGAATTCAGGTTCTGCATTTGAAATATCTTTGATGTACGCCCTGGCGTTTATCCGAATGGCGGGCACCCATGTAAGCACAAAGTCTTTGAAAGTCTCCATTCAATTTGGACTCAATAAATGTTTTGGAGAGAATACAAATTCGAAACGACGCTATGTATAAAAAAAAATCATTAAACATAGGCTTATTTTTTATTCTTGCTATGTTATAGAATAATATTCGGATCTCCTGCCTCTTTTTGGTATTGGCCTCATTCGCACTTGCACTAATATTTCATACATTACTACATTCTGGCAAAGGACTACCTTTACTATATCTATTTTTCCTTCTTTTAGTTTTTTGACTTTTCTAAACTGAGAGTAGTTCTTTTAGCTTTAATTCAGCTGGCTTTCTTTTACATCCAGTTTTCTTCTATGTTAATTCTGTCGTTCTGTTCTTTTACATTTTTTCCCTGCTTGCGGTCAAAAGAATCTTTTTTAACTTGTCACGTAGTTCTCTGTAGCAGGAATTTGTATGGAAGGTTCTATACTCCGGATGGACTCGGAGACTTCGGAGGTTCTGTACTCCGGATGGACTCTATGGAGTCTACGGGATTTTTCTACTCCGGGTGGACTCGGAGCCTACGGGGGTTCTATACTCCGTATGGACTCGGAGTCCACGGGGGTCCTATATTCCGCATGGAGTCGGAGTCTACGGGGGTTTAATACTCCGGATGGACTCGTAGTCTACGGCGGTTATATACTCCAGATGGACTCGGAGTCTTTGGGGTTCTATACTCCGGTCGGTTGACCTCTTTGGGAATGTTCGGGTTGGTCGCCGGTGTGCTCCTAGGCGTAAAAGAAGAATGGATCGCTTTTAAGTCTCCAATTTTTGCAAGTCGCCCTTTTCGCTGACCGGGTAGGCGGATTCGGACGACGTTAGGCTAAGGGAAAGCGACCACTTTATATGGTCCGTCGAACTTCGGGGAGATCTTTTCTGCCAATCCTTTTGCTGCTTTAGACAGATGGTGTTGCCGCACGAGGACCAGTGATCCCAATTCGGGCTCCCAGGTTCGACGACGCAGGTTATAATGCGTCTCCTGTTCTCGGCTGCATTTTTATAGGTTGTTCTGCACGATCTGAAAGACCTCCTTCAAGCGGTAAGCTCTCTCCGATGGCCTCTGGGGCGATGTTGCTTTCCCGGGTGTTACGCTGTAGTACCAGGATCAGGGTAGCCTTGCTTCGCGAGCTTGATGGAGAAAGGCCGGGCTATACCCGGTTGATATCGAGACATTTGTGTTGATTGCGAGTGACAGTTCTGGTAGAAAACTATCCCAGGTGTTCTGTACATTCTCCGCGTACTGGGCGATCATCGTATTGACCGTGCGATTCGCGCGCTCAGTCGATTCTCTTGTGGGCAGTATGGGGCAGTGAATTGGGATTGACTATATGACTATAACATATAGCTCCCATAAGAACATTCGGAAAAATAAATAAAAAAAATTATAACTTTGCTGTTTTTTAATTTTTTTTTAGTTCTTCGACATTTAGTAATGGTTAAATATTTCAGAATCAAAATTTAATTTCAACAAAATCGGACGACTATAGTATATAGCTCCCAAAGGAACAATCGGAAAAATAAATGAAAAAAAAATTATAACTGCTTTTTAAAAAATTTTTTTTTTTTCCTTGACATATAGTAATTGTTAAATATTTCATTATTACGGTTTAAATTTCATCAAAAGCGGACGACTATAACATAAAGCTCCCATGGGAACAAGAAAAATATTTAAAAACAAATTTTTTTAAATTTAACTTTTTATTTTGTATTTTTTTTTAAATTTTTGTTGATTAATTAATAATTTGACAGTTTAGAATTACGCTTTTCATTGTATTAAAATCGGATAACGAAATCATATAGCTGCCAATGGGACTATGAATTAATTGAGCTTCAAATCATCATAACTTCAATGTTTCCAGAGTGTTTTGCCGTTTTCGGTTTTATTGCAAGGCTTATTTTCCACATTCACATTCATGTCCATTTCCCCCGGCCAAAGCTCTTTACTCTAATGGATGCCAAATGCAATCCCCACACCCTCAATGCCCTCCGAATATTCAAATTCACAAAGAGTACGGCATACGGGTTAGTGCGTATGCGGTTGCTTTTTTAATGATTTTCACGCACGAATGTTAATTAGAAATGCAGTTTTTTTTTTATCTTCTGGCATTTGCATGTGGGCACATTGAAATATATAGATATTTAATTATTATTTTAATTGAATTTTAACAACTTTACATTTATATTTTTTGGTTGCTGACAACTTAATTACATTTTACTTTAAACAAATGCGTACCATTACAAATTTGCAAAAAGGCAGGATTTAAACTAAATAAAATAGTGAGAGCTTTTCATGAATACTCGTGTGAATAAATAGCGAACCGAAATCCGGCGCGCAATCATTTCGCATGTCAAGCTCAGCGCCTTGAGACAAACTTGGCCATCATTTAATATTTATTACTGCAATTGTTTATTATATAAACATATACGCAAGTCAATCATAATTTTAATGTTTTCAAGAATATTTATTTTTGCAATAGCTGCAAGCGTATATTAACTTCGTCTTGCCGAAGTTTGCTTCCTTTCTTCTTAAGAGTATTTTTTCCGACCATTGCGGCCTTTATGGAAGGTCAACCAACTGAAGTCTCTCACCATGGGTCTCCGCCAGCGTATTCCATTCACCGACCCATTGCTTTCGTTCCTGTAGCAAATAATTGGCTAGGATATATGGCAGTCTATGTTCGCGCATGCTTACAACCTTTTGAATATACCTGAAGTGCATATCAGCTGTAAAAATATGCAGCGGCGACAGGCCAGTTTCAAGGTATATCATTCTGTTCGGGGTAAATCTGGACAGGCAAAAAATCTTTTTTTGGAAGAATCTTAACAGGCTTTGGACTTCTTCATAAGATTCCCCAAACCTGCGCGCCGCAACAAAGGATTGACCGCATTATGGTGGTTAAAGCGTCCGTTGTGATCAATCCAGACTTCCAAATATTTATAGGACTTCAAAATTTCAAGCTCAGTAGCTCAGTCCTAGCCTTCAACAGTGCTATTTTAAAACTAGAACTTTCGACTTCTCAGTATTTACTTGCAGTCCTCACCGTAAGGCAGATAATCCGTGATGTTAGAGGTTCAGAGTCACCATGCTAAAAGCCAACGCACTGTTGATATTTTATTATATTAGCTGTTTATTGCGTTAATAGTTTCGCTGATTTTTCTTGATTGCTCGGCCTTTGTTCTTAGCTTAGCTTAGTACTAATAAAATTAATAAAATAGTATATTTTTTTTAGATTGGTACGTTTTAATGAAGTAAAATAAATAAAGTAGTGCGGTTTTTGTCAAAAAAAAAAAAAAAATAAATAAATAAAATTATACAAAATAGTGTTTAATAACAATTAATAATATTTAATAAAATTTGGGAATTATATGTTCTATGAATTAAATGGTTTTAACCTCTCTCTTTATGTACTATCTGCTGTTTATACTTATTGTCTTTTATTTTAATATTATCTTTTAATTGATTTCAATTACTAAATAGGGTACTAAGAACTGGTTATCAAATTTATGACCTGTTTCGTTTTTTAATAAAACCTTATCTCCTGTTTCTAATATAAAAACTTAAGTATAATTGACATATATTTGTGTTTGCCTTTTTTTTTTTTGTTCAATCATTGATCGTGCTCATTTATATTCATTCTCCAGTCTTAACTTTGATTCCTTGGCATAATCTTCTATACTAAATAGAGGTGTAATATTGTCATTAGTGTTAAATTAAATGTTTAATTTAGGCGTTTTACTAAACACAAGCTCATATGGGCAGTAGTCATGTACCATAGAAGGTGTAGTGTTAAAACAATGTGTAAAGTAAATAAGCCCAGCATCCCAATCTGTTTTGTTAGACGAGATGTATGATCTAACGTATACGTTAAACGGTACTTTAGTCACAAATTAAGGTAACTGCATATTCATTTACTTGTTCTGATTTACTTTATGGACCGATCGTAATACTAACACTCTATCAAATGCCTTAAGAGGTGTTTTTGTACTAGTCAAGGGCATTTTTGTATGTTTTGTATGTATTGGATCATTGTGTAGTATAGACAGTATTGCTTCTTTTTCTTTTTTGTTATTTATTGTGGTCACCGGCTTGAGTAGCGTTACTCTAAAATTCATTAATGTTTTGATGTACATATTTTTGAATATATCTATTGAAATAATTTCAAAGATTTTCTCGATCGGTGTCATCTTAAGTTGGTTAATCTTATTTTTACCGGCTGTTTTTTACAGCCTTTGAAAAAATTAATCTAAATCGAATATTCCATTGGTATTGTAACGACCTGATTTCTTGAATATCTCGCTCGCTACGTAAACGGGCGGCTAGCTCAGAAAGGTTGTGGGATCGTTCCACCAAATTTATATTGACCAAAGAATAACACAAGAGTTGTGTTGGGATTGTAAAGGATTTTTTTTGTCTTCTTATATAAAGCCTTGCGGCTCTTCCGCTACTGCTCCTCTTAGACTCTGGATGTTATGCGAATGGATTATGGATTATGTCGGCAAGGTGTATTGCCTAGCAGGTAGAACTAGAGTCGACCTCTTTGCCCAGCCACCTTCATCGCAGACTCCATGCAAGGACTCCCTGAGCTCGATTTAACCACGACCTATAGCCCGTTGGATCTCAGCGTTGTAGTATCAACCTTGTAGACTCACAGTCGTTCGGCGTCTCGACTTTGCGATCTTGATCCTGGTACTCGGCACTTGATTAACTTGCAACTGGTCTCGCGTACACGCACTCGTTTTGATTCTTGCACTATTACTTCGGGGTGAGCTGCGCATGCGCCGCTCTTCTTTAGCCTGTGATGGTCCCATTATTCCTCTTCTCCAGCTCGCGTGATCGGGTCCAAGGTCCACTGCCGCACCGTTAGTTCACGGTGCGTCCTCTTTGTGCGGGTCCGAAGTCCGCCGGTTCACCGTTTGACTTTGTTGCTCTTGCAGTGTGAGGGTCCAATGTCCAGCGTGGTACCGTTAATTCACGGTGTCTCCGCTTTGCCCGGGTCCAAGGTCCTTTGTGTACGGTTTGGCCCTGTTTCCCTAGTCTTCTCCGGCATTCTCGCCTCCTTCGCTGTTGCTATGCAGACTATGTTTTAAGACTGCTCTTATTTCCCCCTTTCCGCCAAACTCGATCTCCTCGTGATCCCAAGACAGTTCCCCAAAAGACTTCAACTTTCACTAAACTGTCCTCGAAAGACTTCCATCAGACAGCGCCCTGAAAGACCTTTAACTTTCCCATGACTGTGCTGCGTTAGTCTGTTCCCAAAACTGTATCTTGTTCCCCAGACAGTTCCCCGCGTAGAATTTGAATTTCCCGCCCAGACATTTCCCCGTGTTTGAAATCACCATTCCGATTCCCTTCGTCTGGCCGCTCTACTGAACACGTCTCGATCGCGTTTATCGATAGTGAATCCAGCATTGCCATCGCTGTTGCCGTTATCGTTATTGTTTTCGTTGTATTAAGTTGCATTGGATGCCGTTCTTGAGAAATCCAGTATTTTCTTGTACCCATCGATCGCCCGTCCCTAATATTCTCAATGGCCTCGTTGTTTTGCGAAAATGGTAAGTGGATTTGGATTTTTTCCTTTACAGCTGTACCATGCTTATGAAGCCCCGCGTGCTTGGCCCGCGATCCGCCCCTGCCCCGCTGGTATTTTCGTGTTGAGCCCACTTTATTGGGCCCTGAAAACCCGCACCGGCCCCTGCTACCTTAATACGGTAGCGCGCCCCCCCGGCCAACATGAGCTTGGCCCAGCGGTCCTTCCGGGTCCTCCCTCGCTTATATATATTTTTTTATTATAAAATTATCTTTTCTTTTCTTTTTGTTAATTTATTTTTTTTTGTAAATCCTAAACAAAATTTTGTTTATTAACATTATACCATTGTAAAAATGTAATACTGTTTTGTATTAACAACGCGAAAACTAGTGGGTGCAGTAGTTCGAGACGATTTTAATTTGCGAAACTTGTGAATAAACTATTTCGAAAGCACGACGAAAAAGAGTGGCTACGATGACGTTCGATTGATCACTAACTTTAATATTTCAATAATTTCTCTTAGCACCTAACTTATGCTACGATGGCGAGAGACGGGGCGAATTCGCAAGAGCGAACGGACGAAAGCTTTATTGGCTCCCGCTCTCGCCCAACAACAAGTGATTTAAAATACAAGCGCCAAGTGAGCAAACACATTGCAAATGTAGTAATAAAAGCAAATAATTTATATGCTACAAAATAAAAAAGAATTTTAAAATGTTTATCAATGAAATTAATAAAATAATAAATTTTTTTTAAGATTGATTAAATTAATAAAGTGTTGTGGTTTTGGTAAAAAAATAAAACTTTAATAAAATTTCACTAAACAAAATAGTAAGGACTTTAAAGATTAAAAGATTAAAGATTAAAAGCAAATAATGTATATGTGATATAATATAAAGGAATATTAAAATGTTTACCAATAAAATTAATAAATTAGTAAATTTTAAAGATCGATACGTTTTAATGAAGTAATTTGAAGAAAGTTAAAAACAATTAATAATATTTAATAAAATTTGGGAATTATATGTTCTATGAATTACATGGTTTTAACCTCTCTCTCTATGTACTATCTGCTGTTTATACTTATTGTCTTTTATTTTAATATTATCTTTTTAATTGATTTCAATTACTAAATAGGGTACTAAGAACTGGTTATCAAATTTATGACCTGTTTCGTTTTTTAATAAAACCTTATCTCCTGTTTCTAATATAAAAACTTAAGTCTAATTGACATATATTTGTGTTTGCCTTTTTTTTTTTGTTCGTGCTCATGTATATTCATTCTCCAGTCTTAACTTTGATTCCTTGGCATAATCTTCTGTACTAAAAAGAGGTGTAATATTGTCATTAGTGTTAAATTAAATGTTTAATTTAGGCGTTTTACTAACACAAGCTCATATGGACAGTAGTCATGTACCATAGAAGGTGTAGTGTTAAAACAATGTGTAAAGTAAATAAGCCCAGCATCCCAATCTGTTTTGTTAGACGAGATGTATGATCTAACGTATACGTTAAACGGTACTTTAGTCACAAATTAAGGTGACTGCATATTCATTTACTTGTTCTGATTTACTTTATGGACCGATCGTAAATACTAACACTCTATCAAATGCCTTAAGAGGTGTTTTTGTACTAGTCAAGGGCATTTTTGTATGTTTTGTATGTATTGGATCATTGTGTAGTATAGACAGTATTGCTTCTTTTTCTTTTTTGTTATTTATTGTGGTCACCGGCTTGAGTAGCGTTACTCTAAAATTCATTAATGTTTTGATGCACATATTTTTGAATATATCTATTGAAATAATTTCAAAGATTTTCTCGATCGGTGTCATCTTAAGTTGGTTAATCTTATTTTTACCGGCTGTTTTCTACAGCCTTTAAAAAATTAATCTAAATCGAATATTCCATTGGTATTGTAACGACCTACGTAAACGGGCGGCTAGCTCAGAAAGGTTGTGGGATCGTTCCACCAAATTTATATTGACCAAAGAATCACACAAGAGTTGTGTTGGGATCGTAAAGGATTTTTTTTGTCTTCTTATATAAAGCCTTGCGGCTCCTCCGCTACTGCTGCTCCTCGTCGTTGTCCTCTGACTTGGACGGCTCCTCTTAGACTCTGGATGTTATGCGAATGGATTATGGATTATGTCGGCAAGGTGTATTGCCTAGCAGGTAGAACTAGAGTCGACCTCTTTGCCCAGCCACCTTCATCGCAGACTCCATGCAAGGACTCCCTGAGCTCAATTTAACCACGACCTATAGCCCGTTGGATCGCAGCGTTGTAGTATCAACCTTGTAGACTCACAGTCGTTCGGCGTCTCGACTTTGCGATTTTGATCCTGGTACTCGGCACTTGATTAACTTGCAACTGGTCTCGCGTATCAGCGTGGTACCGTTAATTCACGGTGTTTCCGCTTTGCCCGGGTCCAAGGTCCTTTGTTTACGGTTTGGCCTTGTTGCCCTTGTCTTTTCCGGCATTCTCGCCTCCTTCGCTGTTGCTATGTAGACTATGTTTTAAGACTGCTCACATTTCCCCCTTTCTTCGGAAATGTTATGAAAGTGGTGATTTCCTCGCCCCTGTTTTTCGTTTATTCAAATTCGCCGCCAAACTCGTCGTGATCCCAAGACAGTTCCCCAAAAGACTTCAACTTTCACTAAACTGTCCTCGTAAGACTTCCATCAGACAGCGTCCTGAAAAACCTTTAACTTTTCCATGGCTGTGCTGCGTTAATCTGTTCCCCAGGCAGTTCCCGAAAGACTTGAACTTTCCCAAAACTGTATCTCGTTCCCCAGACAGTTCCCAACTTGGAATTGGAATTTCCAACCCAGACATTTCCCCGTGTTTGAAATCACCATTCCGATTCCCTTCGTCTGGCCGCTCTACTGAACACGTCTCGATCGCGTTTATCGATAGTGAATCCAGCATTGCCATCGCTGTTGCCGTTATCGTTTTCGTTGTCTTAAGTTGCCAGGGATGCCGTTTCTTGAGAAATCCAGTATTTTCTCAATGGCCTCGTTGTTTTGCGAAAATGGTAAGTGGATTTAGATTTTTTCTTTACTAACGATTTTTTCTTATACAGCTATACCAAGCTTATGAAGCCCCTGATGCCCCTGCCATGTCCCGGTGTGCTGACCCTGGACCGCGTGCCCCGCGTGCTTGGCCCGCGATCCGCCCCCGCCCCGCTGGTATTTTTGTGTTGAGCCCACTTTATTAGGCCCTGAAAACCCGCACCCGACCCCTGCTTCCTTAATACGGTAGCGCGCCCCCCCGGCCAACATGAGCTTCCTCCCTCGATTCCGTCGCACTTCCTCGGCCTCCTGTCCGGCTCCGGAACCTCCGCCTACAGTTCTACGCCCTACGTCAGCCTCTCCGGCGTCTCGCGTCTCCGGAGACGAAGACTGCCGCGCTAGCTTCAGGGGTGTCGCCGAGTCCCGCGACTCCTGCGCGTCTCCCTATGCTTCTCTCTCGCGGACTTGCCTCGCGTATCGCGCGGGTGCATTGGCGTTGGGCGCTGCCAGCCGCCTCCCACATCCTGGCCTCCTCCGCCGCCTCGACGAGCGCGTCGGGAGCGTCTGCTGACCACGAGTCCCGCCTCCACTTCGCCACTGGCTGTTCCCTGGCGCGCTCCTCCCTCACTTCGCGCTCCACTTGCTTGTTGCTGCTGCTGACGATCTTTTCTAAAAGACCTGCTTCGTGCAGCGCCTTCGCTAACGAAACCTTGGTTCTTTCGCGCATTCACGGTTCCATTATACGCGGCGACATGCACGTGTAACGTTTAGATGTAACGGTGCCCTCCATGTACACGCCTCCTACGCAGTCTGTGCAAGTGTGCGTTTAGCCGGTTAAGATACCGACGGCTTTTTAACCCTCCCTTTCGTGCTCTCGCGCTCCTGCTTGTGTGTGTATGTGTGTGTGTGCTTGACCGTTAAGCTCGATACCGTGTATCGTCCTCCCCTTTTAATCGGTTAGATTACAGTGCTCCTACGATACGACGGATTTGTTGTGACTACCCCTCCTCTTGCGCCGCATTCTCCATGTTCCGTCTGACCAGCTCGAAGATTTCGTTTAGTTTTTTCCAGTTTTCGACGGGGTGTGCGTTTTTTTTTCCTGTGCCGGTGGTTTTTTCATCAAAAAGCGCGCTCGGCAACCTGGGCTCTCGGATGAATACCCTGTGGAGTCTGCCACACTAGTGTTCACGGCAAGCTGCAGTTCTGGCCATTTCTCATCCCATGTTCGCTGGTCTTGTCCGGCGAACTGGGCGACCTTTGTTTTCACCGTTCTATTGGTCCTCCTGAACTGGTGCCGCACACCCAACTCTGTCAAGAACCGCTTGAACGCTTTGCTTGTAAATTTGACCCCGTTATCAGTGATCAAGACCTTCGGCACGCCGTACCTTAAGATGATCCTTTCCCGGATTGCCTTTTCTAGCGTCTCGGTGGTAGCCCTACGCATCGGCACTATTTCTGTCCACTTCGAGAACCGATCTACGAGCACTAGTAGCATCGAGTCCCCAAATCGGCTTCTCTGCGGTCTGTGTGAGCATTTTTCCGGCAGCCTGAAGCTGACTGGGCTTGTACCTGAGGCAGCTCTCATAGTTCCGCACATACTTCCTGATATCGTGATTCTTAGCGATGACTCGCTGCCTTGATCCGATTGGTTCGCATATCCGGTCGGCCTCCACTAAGTAGTCCGAATATTTTTAGGGGTTCTGAGCTACTTGCCCCTCATGTCCCTTATCCAGCTACATTCGGCTTGTTTCGCCGGTTGACCTGGCGGCTTCGTCTTCATCCTTCGACAGGTTTCAGGCAAGGGCTGCCGCGACAGTGTGTCTGACACAATATTCAGCTGGCCTTTCCTGTATGCGATTTCGAAGTCGTATTGTTGGAGCTCCAGTGCCCATCGTGCGATTCTTCCGGTTGGGCTCTCGATGCTCTCGAGCTTTAATTTCCTTATGGCCCACACAATTGCTAAATAATCCTTTTCAAGGTCCGGCTGGAATAGAAGATTACCCGCTCGCCCTGATCGGAATTTTGAGTGAGAATGGCACCCAGCCCATAATCGCTGGCATCGGTCTGCCGCACAATCGGTTTTGTGAAATCCGCGCATGCCAAAATTGGGTTGGCGACCAATTTCGCCTTGACAGCTTCAAAGGCCTGCTGGTGGTCGTCGGTCCATTCCCATTTTACACTCTTTCGGAGAAGGGCGTTCAGCGGATGCACTAGCGTGGCAAAATTGGGCACAAGACGCCTGTACCACGACGCCACTCACAAATACTGCCACAGCTTCTTCACAGTTGCCGCTGGTTTTAGCAACGCTATTGCCGATACCTTCTCCGGATCCGTCCCGATGCCCTGATCTGTAATGCGATGCCCTAAGTATTGAAGTTCCTTCCTGAAGAATTTACACTTATCAGCGTTTACTTTCAGGTTCGCCGCGTGCAGTCTTCTAAATACTTCCTTTAGGTCTCGCATTTGCTCTTCTAGAGTCCGTCCGATGACGATCGTATCATCCTGATACGCGAAGGGTCCTATTACCTGGTCCAACGTTCACTGGAATTTTGCTGATGCCGAGTGTAAGCCAAAAGGTATAACTTTCCATTTTACTGTGTACTGCCTGCTGGCTGCCTCCAACGGTTTTGGATATGCATCCTTCACGGACTTTGCGTTGATCTGCCTGAAATCCACACACAGCCTCCACTTCCCGGTCTTCTTCCTCATCATGACTATTGATGAGCTGTATGGACTCCTTGTCGGTTCGATGCAGCCCTTTTCAAGAAGCTCGTCTACTTTGGCGTTGATATTTACTTTATATTTACATTTAGTTTGCTTTTACTCTTATATACGCATTTTGCTTTGCGTCTACCTTTGGGCACTATTCTGTCTTAGTTTTAGACACTTCACTATGGGAAACACTGGGATTTAATTACTGTAGGCCATAGCTGCAGATTATGAGAGCACAGACGGGTTTATAATCACTTGTTGGTATGCAATTTAATTAAGTCGACAGACGTATGATACCAAAAAAAATGCACTGAAAACTTATTGCGGCATGCTGCTTCCGCTGGTTATGTTGAGTTCCTGATGGCGTTTCCTTCTCCTCGCTGCTCCGGGGTTTAGACGAAGACGTGGACGAACTGAACTTCCTTTTTGGGGCAGAAATGACTGACGATATGATCGCCGGAGGTACTCGGCGACGAAAGGGCATGTAAGAACGCCGTCCCCTATGACAAATAAAACGCCTGAATGAGGGCATGTTCACTTGCACCGGTTATAGGTTATGACTTACCCGTGAGGGTGTGGTAACTAACCGTTTTGGCCAGAATCTGGCCAAGAATTGGTTCACTGCCACTGTAATACCGTATGCCGCGCAAAAATTTGTGCAGTGGTGAGCTGCGAAAGCCTTGATCGGCCACAACCTCTTTACTTTTAGTTGTATTATCGCTTGTACTTTAGTTGTATTATCGCTGTTCTTTTGCCAGCTATACAACCGCTCAGGTCGAGACTCAGATTAAGAAGAAATCATAAGGTTTTCGAGGGCGGATATTACAAGATGGATTACAACCGGGATTAGAGCTGGGCTATCGCTAAAAACGTTAACGCTAATGCAGTCCTACCTATTGACGATTAATCTTCCCCTCTTAAGGTTGCCCTTTACAGCCGAAACCGCCCGCTAGGTGGCGCAACTAAACATACGATATGAGGTTCTATACTCCACTACACTTCGACACTGTCTGCTTCAGTAAGGAGGTCTTCGACAAACATCTCTTCATTAAGTACGGCTGCTCCGATGGGAAACTGCTTTGAGAAGTTATCCGCAATATATTTCAAGCTCCTGATTGCTAGAAATGGTGCGCAGGACATGCCGTTAGTGACAGTGTTGAGCTGAAACAATTCCAGAGGCGGAGCAGAGGATTCTCTCCAGAGAACAAGTTGATACATAAGATCGTCTGGTGATATTTCAAACTGGCGATACATCTTGCAGATATCCGCTACAAGTGCATGACGATGTAAGCGAATGGCTAGAAGTGATAAGATAAGATTTTGCTGGATGCTTGGCCCAATCATCAACAACTCATTCAAAGAAATGTTCGACGTTGTTTTGCACGATGCATCAAACACAACACGCAGCTTGGTAGTCATGCTTTCTGATCTAAGGACTCCATGATGCGGGATTACATAATGGGTCTTCTGCGAGTCGAAATCAGATGCCAATTGCATGTGATTCAGAGCTATGTATTCCTTCATGAATTTCACGTAAATCTCTCTTAACAACGGGTTGTGGTTCAACCTACGTTCATTTTGAAGAAATCGGGATTTGACAATTTCAAAAGACATTCCAAACTTGTGAGGGTTCTCTTTAAAGGGCAAGCAAACTTGGACCCGTCCAGATGTTAGAAACTTTGTTTTTACCAAATAATGCCGGTGAAACAATTATGGTGCGAATCAAACTCATCTATTAGCCAAAACCTTTCTAAAGCATCTTGCAGCTCCGAGGAACGTGCCATGTTGACCAGGCAAGGAAGGCCAGTACCCAGAGAAATTTATCCATTTGAAAGTAAATCAAAAACTCTTGTGTGCTGATGAGTAAGTCAATCTTGTGAGGCATGTAGAATCTGCAAGGTCAATCTCTGTAGGTATGTTTCACTGTGAAGTGCCAACGAAACGCTCTGGCTGATTAAGCGATATTGTCTTCGCTACAGCGAATTGTAAATGCCATTCATTTACTGATAGAAGGTAATCTGGCTGAAATATTCCGAACTTATGAGAACTGAGTGAGAACGTGACCAGTAGCAGAACATTTTTTACAACCACCCTGTGTCGCAACAAAGTCTCTCCTATTCTGTGTGGGCCTTTCCTTTGGCGTCTTTTCAGATGATCATTTACAGTGACGGCTTAAACTGCGGTAACAATCTTCCCAGGTAGGCAAGACCTCGTATTCTTGAACCCGATCGTAGGATAATTTTGAATCTGCATCAATTTTAGATAAAACAAGATAAATTAATATTGCGTTCATAACATCTGCTTCAGTTCCTAACGACAACAACGACTCACGCAGCGCGGAAACGGTATCCAAGATACAACGAAGAACTGCGGGATCGGATCTTTTCATCATTTGAATATCGAAAAAGCTAGAAATGTTATCTATGAAAATTAAAACTTTTTTATCGTAGCGCTCCTTTAACTGCATTAACGGCTTAGGATAATTGATTTCGGAGACTTGAAAGGGGGACTCAACACTCAGAGCGGCTTCAAACAAACAGCTAAGCAAGTAGTTGAATTTGTCAACATCTGATATTGAAGAGTCTTCATGTACCATGCTAGTAAAGGCAGTGATGAACTTTATATAGTCACCATGCTTTCCGTCGAACTTAGGTAGCTTTAACGATGGTAAACGATTTAATTACCGATGAATTGAAGAAACTTGCATCTTCTGGCCGGTCCTTTTTTGTTGCCCCAATACGAGTGATGATAATTGCTATGGTGACTGTGAGTATGTCCTCCAATTCCTGACGGCCGTCGTCGGCCGCATCCAGCCGTTCGATCTGCGATTGAATTTGAAGAATTTGCTTAAAATTCGATTCCAAAATTTGTGACTGGCATTCAAGGGCAGCAAGGTCGTTCTGCGGTTCGATGCGAGCTTTGAGATTAACTAGGTTTCGCTGAATTGTATTCATTTGTTGTCTTAAAGACACGAGTTGAGTGTCAGCAGGCGTAATCATCTTGCGAAGGGTTAGGTAGCGAAAACAAAGTGTTATTGTGAAACAAAATCTTAGCCGAATATGTTGGCAATGCCCTTTTGGTTCTGAGTGAGAAAAAGAAACACTCCAATGCTTGCGAGAGTAACTTAATTTTTGGCTCATTTATTTGCAGACCAGCTGCACAAGTATGTGTGTATAAGTTAAATTTATCACTAGTAATATTGTTAAAAAAATATATTTTTATTTTTAGTAACTTGGTGATAAACCTTTTTATTTAATTTCACAAGTACAATACACTTAATTTTTCACAATCGAATTTCTTACTTCCGAACTGTTTCTTGATCAAAGATGGACTGCCCGCTTAATTCTAAAATCTTATCCAACGAACCTCGGCCAGAAGCTTTTCTTTGAGCTTCTCGAACTTTTCCTTTTGTATAGAATATAAGCTTAGGATGAAATCATGGCATCCTATTGTGAAATTCAAATATGCTGACCGATGCAATTTGTTTGGGCTTGGATCGCAATAGTTTAAACTTAGAACGCAATTGATTGGGCTTCGAGTGGAAACTTATGTTTACTTTAGGATTTGTTTTTTTATTTGGTAGGGAAATCAAGAGCGGACCCCAAAGCCAAAGGCAAGGGCAAAGACAAAGGCAAATGCAAAGGCATAGGCAAAAATTGTTTAAATTGAATTTTGAAAAAATTGTTTATTAATTCCATAAGCGGCCCGGTTTCACGGGCCCCCTTCCCCCTTCTAAAATGGATCGCCATGATTCATTATGGATTTCTTTTAAGCGTTCTCTTAGTTTTGAAAAAAAACATTGGTCTTGGTTTGTATCTTTTTCTTCAAAAGTTTCTTCGTGGTTGGTGTTTTCTTCTATTAAAATTTCATCTTGGTTTGTATTTTCTTTTTTTAAAACTTTTTCTTGGTTTGTACTGATTTCTAGTTCTGGCCGTTGTTTTTTGGTTACAAAATTTCTATATATTATGTAAAGTAATAATATTAAAAATATAATGATAAGAATTAATAATATAAAGGAAACTGATATTTTGGTATTATTAATTTTTACAAATGGATTGATAATGTTTATATTGTCAAGAGTTAGCTCCGAATTATTTGAAGCAATATATTCGGAAATGTCATAATTTATGAATTTATGCTGAGCTATATAGTTTATTATTTTGTTTTCGCTGTTAATATAGGTGCTGTTATTAATAATAATTGAGTCATTGAACAAAATTAAATATGAACCTTTTAATTGAGTGTTGTCTACTAAATTTTTTCCTGTTATTAAAATGGCACCATCCTGTAAGATATCTATTTTATTATTAATTTCTCTTATTTTAGAGCAATTGGCTTTTTCGCCGTTCAATAATTTTATAAAACAACTAGTTTCAAAACTTAATTTACAATAGTTGTTAACATTTCTTTCTTAAAATTAGTCATTAGGTAATATTTGTTTTTGCAATTGGCAACTTCATTATTTATTAATAATTTTCCATCGGATTTTGCAAGAGCTCTTGTTTTGTAAAGGTCACATTTACCGTTAGTCATGGGATATTTTATGTAAACTACAAGTAAATCATTATTTATCAAAATTTTAATAGTTGATATCTCCATTAGGTCAGATAATACTACAGATTGTTTTTCATGATTGTAAATTTCTTTAATTTCATTCTCGTTTAAAATTTTTGTATTAAAAATTTTGGCTTTTGCTAAGATAATAGTATCTAATAAATTTGGTAAGTCAAATGTGAGTAACCGCTTATGAAATCATCATGATCAGGAGTTCCTGCTATCCATTTCCATAAAGTTCCTATTTCATTAATTCCTCTTTTTTGTCTTTTTGGCATTATTTCTGATAAAGTTAATTTAATGAGTTCCAAGTCCATTGAAATTTCCCATTCTATGTCTGTTTTTGATGTTTTGGTCAAAGATCTGGTTTCCGTGTTAATTATTTCTTCATAAAAACTTAAATTAGTTATGTGAAATAAATCTGCGTATGAATCGTACGTCAATACGTCTTTATTGTCCTTAAATAATAAATATTCGTGACTTGTATAGTAAATTATTTCAGAACTTTTTTAAAAGTAATAGGTTGAGTATAAGTACTGAAAAAACATTTTTCTGAAAATAAAATATTTTTGTTTATATTAGAATTTAATATTATCTTTCTGAATAATCCTATTTCTATTGTTGATTATTATTTTGTTAGGTAAATTTTCCTTTACAACTTGTTTTTTATATCTGGATTTAAGTTTCTTTTCATAAACAACTTGTCCTACATGATAATCTTTTTCTTTTCTGTTCTCATTATGTGTTTCTGACATTCTAGATTGTGTATTCTTCAAGATAATGGGAATATTATCATGATCAATTTTATTATATAGGATATCAAATGGTTTTTCGTTTGTTGTGGAATGAATGCTCTGATTATATTTTTGAGCGGCTCTAATAACTATTTCGGAAAAATTAGTTAAATTAAACTCCTCTTTTATGCAAGCGAGCTATTTCTGTTAATGTCGAGTGTGCTCTTTCTACTTGTCCGTTTGAAGTACTGTGTCTTGGGTCTGCGTAATGCAAAGTAATTCCACACCTTTGTGCAAATGATTTAAATTGGGCCGAGGTAAAACTAGGTTCGTTATCGGTCATAACTACTTTGCTTGGGGAAATTGTTGAAGTAGTTCCATTACCTTAATTTCAATGTTTAACTTATTTTGAATTTCTTTTACAACAAGGTATTTTGAATACGCGTCTATACAAGTAATAAATGTTAAGTTTTGCGCGTAGTATATATCTATATGTAAATTTTCTCCTTCTTTAGTTGGAATAGCGGCTTCCCCGATTGGAATTTTTATTGGGTGCCTGTTATATTTATTTTCATTACAAATCACACAATTTTTTATATATTCTTTCAATTTTTTAAATAAGTTTGGCCAATAATATAACCTACTGATTTGTTTATAATTTTCATCTAGACCCCTATGAGCTCGACTGTGTGTTTCTTCTATAATTATGGCTTTATCTTCATCGTTTTCTATGTCTTGAAGAAAGATTCTCGTAAAAAGAAATGGGTTAGTGAATGTGATATAAGTCCTCTAATGTACAATGAATTCCTACCGTAATGTTTGGTGGAATATACTCTTTAAATATAGTTATTAAATTTTCTGGTGTATCGTATTCAATTATGTGTCGTGTCCTGCCAAAAACTTCCAGTGACTCATGTATTGTAAACCTCCCCGTTGTTAATAACAGTTGTTGCTTAAACTGATTTAACGGTTTACGGGTCTCTTGTATTACATTTTCAAAACTACTGTCAGCAGAATGCTGTGTGTTTTGATTTGAGTCTGACTGTTCTGTTTGTTCTACATCACTGTTTGTAATGTTATTTATTTGTATTCGAGATAATGCATCGGCTACAACATTTGTTGTACCGGGCTTATATATTATTTTTGGGGTAAAGCTTTCTATGAAAGAATACCATCTTTTCATTTCTACGTTGGGATTTTTGTCCGAAATCGTGAAAGACAAAGATTGATGGTCCGTTTGGATTTCTATGCCAACTACTCCGTACAAATAATTTCTCAAATTTTTTAAGGCCCATACTATTGCTAGCAGTTCCTTTTTGTTTGTGGCATAAAGTTGCTCGGTTTTATTAAGTGTCTTAGAAATGAAAGTAATTGGTTTGTTATCCTTTGATAATACCGCCCCAATAGCTACGTCTGATGCGTCTGTTGTCAAAGTGAATTTTTTACTGTAATCTGGTTGAACTAGTTCAACTTGTGCTATTAGATTCTCTTTTAGTTCGTTAAAAGCTTGTATAGCTGAATCGTCCAATTGTATTAAAACTTTTGTAGATATTTTTACATTTCCATTTTCCCCTCCTAAATATTTTGTAAGTGGTTTTGCAATTTTTGGATAATTACGGACAAATTTTCGGTAATAGCCAGTTAAGCCTAGAAAACTTCGAAGTTCTCTAATATTTTCTGGTAACGGATACCTTGAGATTGTGGAAATTTTTTCAGGATCTGTTTTGATTACATTAAAAGAAACAATGTAACCAAGAAAGGAGGTTTCTAATTTAAAGAATTTCGATTTTTCGAGAGAAATTTTCATATTTGCTCTTTGTAAAATGCCTATTATTTGAGTTAAATCTGAGAAATGTTGCTCGATTGTGTTTGAAAAAATTATAATATCGTCCATGTAGACGTGGCATGTTTTTTCTACTTGTTCTCTGAGAATATCATCCATTGCTCTCTGGAAAATTCTGGGCGCATTGGTTAACCCGAGAGGCATGCGTAAAAATTCAAATTTTCCGTTGTTAATAGAAAAATATGTTTTTTCAATATCTGAGTCTTTCATAAGAATTTGATGGAATCCTGATTCCAAATCAATTGTGGAAAAATATTTTGCCTTTCCTAAGTTGGCTAATATAACAGATGGGTCTTGCATCGAGTATCTATCCGGTATTGTGTTCTCATTTAATTTTTTGTAGTCTATTACAAGTCTGTGTTTATGGCTACCGTCTTCATTTTGACCCTTTTTGAGTACCACCAGTACTGGTGAATTGTAAGGACTTCTACTCGGCCTTATAATATTTTCATGTATCATTCTATTGATTTCATTGTTAACGAAATCTGAAACTGATAAAGCATAGGGATATTGTTTACTATAAATGGCCCTGTCGTTATTTGTATTTATTTCGCCCCGAATATCAGTTCTAAAAGGAATTTGTAGGTTTATTTTAGAGTGTTCCTCTTCAATTATGTCAATTATTCTTTTCTCCAAATCTTCTACTTGATTTGAACTTAACTTTTTAATATTATTTATTTTATTTCTTTCGGAATCCTTTGATCCCAAAGTTGTTACTTTTTTATTGACGGATAGTTCGAGGTCGGCACGTTGAGGGTTTTGTGTTCCCAAACGTTTTAACTTTTTGTTGACGGAAAATTCTTCGTCGGTGTGTTCAGGAATTTTTTTTCCAAAACTATATAATTTTTTGTTGACGGATTTTTCTACTGTCGGCGTGTTCAGGATTTCTAGATCCCAAGCTATTTGATTTTTTGTTGACGAATGATTCTACGTCGGCGTGTTCAGGATTTCTAGATCCCAAACTATTTGATTTTTTGTTGACGGATAATTCTACGTCGGCTTGCTCAGGATTCTGTGATCCCAAGCTAAATAAACTTTGTTCCACCATTTGTGAATCTGTTTTATTTCCACTTTGCTCTTCAAAGTATTTTTTTATAATATATTCTTTTAATGGAAGGATAATTTTTCCATTTGTTAGCGATAATTGGTTTAAAGCATTATCCTCATCGTAAAGTAATTTTTCTTTTTTCCCGTATGATGGTCCCTTTTTGAATATCAATTACCGCTCCTATTTTTTTTAAAAGATTAAAACCTATAAGTAAGTCGGACTCTAACCCTTCTATTTCATAAAATACTTGTCTTGGGTTAAATATCGTTATTAAATGATAATATTTTATTATTGTAAACCCATTAATGGTTAAAACTCTTTTGTAAATTGGGAACTCTTTTTATTTTGATAAATTCCCCTTTTTATGTAACAAGATATTGCTCCTGTATCAATTAAAACTTTTAATTCCTTTTCGATTTTTTTGTCAGTTCTCATTAAGTAGGGTAATCCTACTCCGGATTCTGATCTAAAAAATGATCCTCTTCTATGTTATTTACTCTCATAATTTTTTGAGCAGGCTGATTAATTGAACCCGTTGGTTCCCGCTTTAACTGTGGATGTGATTCAATTGGTTTGTTTTGAGTGGCGCTTATATTTGTTATTTGCGCTTGGTTTTAATTATAATTATTTCTTGGATAATAATTATTATAATTTTGTTTGTTATTATTACCCCTGTTAAAATTATTATTAGGACGAATTTGATACTGGATTGATTCATCTATCTCCATGGGTTCAGGAGCAGGCTGTACCTGATTGTTATTAAACTTCCAATTATTATTTTTTCCCCACTGATTATTATTATTCTGACTCTGATTCCATTGATTATTTTTAACTTGTTGTGGTGATCTTTGATTGTATCTCAAATAGTTTGAATTATTGTAATTAGTGGTCTTTTGATTAAAATAATTATTATTTTGTTCTGGGCTAGTAGTATAATTTGAGTTATATTTTATATAACTCATTCCAATGAAATTGTGAGCGAATTTTGCTATCATGTTGTTTCTTTCCATCTCTTGTACAAACGCCGTTGCATTAGGCAAGTCAGTTGGATTCATGGAATAAAGAGTCGATGATATTGGGCCGTTAAGGCCAGTTATAAAAACTCTTAATGCACTCTGTCTATGTCTATCATTAATTTCTGAAGTGATTGGCTTATTACGACCATTATATCATTATAGTTTTGTTAGTCAGTAATGTTAGTTTCCTGTAAACTTGGTTATAATATTCCATTACACTTAGTTTTCCTTGTGTAAGAATACTTAGTTCTTGTTCGATAATGTGTAGCGGTTTTCTATCGCTAAAAACGAAATCTAACCTGGCTAAAATAGCATCAAAATTTAGGACTGTTCCGTGGATGGTTAGAGCATCGTTTGCTTTTCCTGTTATTTTCTTCCTTAATATTGATAGTGCTGCGAAATATCGCTTACTTTTTCGAATATACTGACTCATAGCGTTTTCTGCTGCTTCCCTCCAACTCACATAATTTTTAAGTTTCCCCTTAAATTCTGGAACTGATTTAATGATTTCATAGGATTCTTCACATTTTATCAAATTGTCAACTTCTTCAATTTTATAATCTTCTACTTTATTGACATTCGTTTGAAGTTCTGCTTTCAGTGTTTCTATTTCGTTTTTTAAAGAATTTACCTCTGTTGAAACAATCTGTTTTATTAATTCTATGGTCAAAAAGGCTTGCTTTTCTAATTCTTGATTCGCCATTTTACTTGTGCTTGGCTTATCGGTCATTTCTAATTTATTAAATAGATTCAACAAATCTTCTATATCTTCCAGGATGTTTATATAATTTATCTTTCAAATTAAATTTTTACTTAAATATAATTGTTCATATTTCTTACGATCTTTTAATTATTAAGCTTTTCTTCTTTGATGATGGCGAGGGAATGCCCTTCAGCTTCCTTCCTTCTTTGTTATTTTCGTTGTAGTCGTGTTGAATTTTGGCGAGGGAATGCCCTTCAGCCCTTCCTTCCTTCTTTGTTTAAATGAAATATTTCTGTTTTTATTCTTCCAGTTGATATATTTGTGTTTTTGTTTAACTGTCTTTATTAATTTTGTTTTTGTGTAGTATTTGTTATTTTTGATTTATTGTTCTTTATTTATTTGTTTTTTGTTGTGTTTTCTTGTACTGTGAATTAATTTTTTCGGTCCACTTTTATTACCAGCTATTTAAATGGATTATTGCATTAATTGATTTCCATTTAAATTTTTTAATCACGATCACTTTCACAATGTTGGGTGTCGTTGGTTTGTTGTGGATGTTTTAATTTTTCCACTAAAAATGGTTGGGTCCCCACGTTGGGCGCCAGTTAAATTTTTCACTAGTAGTATTGTTAAAAAAATATATTTTTATTTTTAGTAACTTGGTGATAAACTTTTTTATTTAATTTCACAAGTACAATACACTTAATTTTTCACAATCGAATTTCTTACTTCCGAACTGTTTCTTGATCAAAGATGGACTGCCCGCTTAATTCTAAAATCTTATCCAACGAACCTCGGCCAGAAGCTTTTCTTTGAGCTTCTCGAACTTTTCCTTTTGTTTAGAATATAAGCTTAGGATGAAATCATGGCATCCTATTGTGAAATTCAAATATGCTGACCGATGCAATTTGTTTGGGCTTGGATCGCAATAGTTTGAACTTAGAACGCAATTGATTGGGCTTCGAGTGGAAACTTATGTTTACTTTAGGATTTGTTTGTTTATTTGGTAGGGAAATCAAGAGCGGACCCCAAAGCCAAAGGCATGGGCTTGGTTAACTTATATGGTCAGAGTGGAATGACAAAACAGCGATTGCATTTGCGAAGCTAGCTTACGGTTTATCGTCCACTTTGTGCCGCTGTTCCTTAGCTTGCGAATCTGTACTTGCGACGGTTATGGGGTATCCACGACGAACCAGTGGCGATGGTTCCTGTGATCCAACGATACTTCTGGAGATCCAACGATGATTCCGGAGATCAAACGATGATGCCAATTGCCCTGCCGATGAAGTGCAATGCGTGCCGAAAATACACAAAGTATTCTGGCGGTCTAGCGATGCTGGAACCTATTTCTCCACCGAATGCAGAGAGAATGATTTGTGTGCGAAAGGATTTATGTTGGGACTTGCCGAATGCAGAGTCCTGTCACGGTCGCCAAAATGTGTGGACTCTGCCCAAATGCAGAGTTATCAAAGTGAAACGTCCGAGTTGTTTCGATCTCTAATATGCACTGATTTTAATATTCAAGTTTGAGATTACAATGAGCTAGATGTACATGTGTGAGCTGTATGTATAAGAGCGAATTTAAAATACAAACCGTACTATCAAGACACTGATAGCACAATATGTGAATCAGGATCATCGGATATGGGACCAGCTACTGCCCGAGAACTTCCTTTGCCATCAACACCAGCATCCCAGATAGCACGGGGTTTAGTCCGGCTTACCTAGTACAAGGTCGGGAGCCTAGGTTGCCAGGTGCCCTCTTCGATGCGGTCGCATACGACTTACATGCCTCGCCATTGGACCCAACGGAACAAGCCAAAAGGCTTCAGAACGCGTTCCGCACCGCCCTGGAACGCTTATCCAGGCTCAGGATCGCCGGCGCGCACCATATCTTCGCCATAAGACAACGTTTCGCGTCAACGTGACCGCTCGGGGAAAAGTCACCGTGGCCCTCCGCCCACTTCTTTAACCACCCCGAAGTAAAGGGGGGTGTGAGTACGCTTAAGGCGCCTCACATCTTCCCCACTTGAAACCCAGCATCTAAGCCATTGAAGGCATTATTATGATCCGGCCATTGAAGGTGTCATTATATGTTAAGTTTTCAAATATAGATTTAAGCTTAAAACCTTAGATATCCTAGTTTCAAATATAAGCGCGCGAGGTTGCCAGTGTTGATCAGCAAGATCGGTCAGCTGGCCAGTTGGGTCAAAAGTCGATAGTATCGATAAGTTATCGCAATCACCCGTGAACGAGCGAGCGTGCTGTTAAGCGCAAAGCGTGCTGTTAAGCGCAAAGCGTTCTGTTAAGCGCAAAGCGTGCTGTTAAAGGCAAGCTTAGTGCTGGCACGAGCGTGCTGCAAAGAGCAAAAAGCGTGTCGACGTGGAACAGCGATCGGCTGGGATCGATCTTTTTCTTTTGCGGCAGCCGAGCTGAAAGGACCAACATGGAAAACAGCGGAAAGAACCAGCGGGCGGCGACATCAGACCAAGCTCCGAAGTAAGATAAGAAGCAGAGATCAGAGACAGACAATACTGAGTGCGAAGGTTAGGGAGAATAAAGAATGAATAAAAAGAAGATAAATTTGGGAAATTCAAACCCCAAGTGCTGGTAATAAAATTTAGTGAACTTGCGTTTCCGAGGTTTGTTTTCTCTACGTAACACGGGCTGGTAATAAAATTTAGTCCAACGAGGCAGGCCACGTGATCCCGATAACAAAATCCCGGCGGCAACTCCCAGTCCCGTTTTTGTCTCCTGTGTTTCTACAAATTTAACTGTAGAGGACTCTGGCCGGACTGAAGCTTATCCCAGCCCACGAAAAGGTCCTTACAAACAGGAGCGGCAAATTTTTTTTTTACGAATAATTTACGGATAAATAACGGCAAATTCTCGTTTAAAAACAATTAAAGTTTAGTAAGATGTTCTGCTAACTTGATATCATAGTTTTTAAAAAAAAACTGAGCCGCAAATTTTTTTTTTCACGAATAATTTACGGATAAAAAACGGAAAATTGTCGATAGGAAAAAAGTTTAAATTTCAAAAGTTGCTCGGCTAACTTTATGCTAACTTTAGTTATTCTGTACCCAGCAAACACGAGATCGCTTCTGCCCAAACACAACATTATTGGGGACGAGGATAAAAAGAAGAATCTCAGCAACAAGAATATATCGTTTTTATATAAATCGTAAAGCAGCCGCAGGAATACAATATTCTTCTGTAAACCGTGCTATCAGCCGCAAAAACACATTGTTTTTTCTGTAATATAGTGTCGCGTAGTCGTTGATTTTTATCAAGATGCCGGCAGATAAGAACGTAGTCCAGACAATGCTTGCTCAACAGCAAGAATTTACAGCAGCTTACGCTTCTCCAGTTGCTAGTGATTTAGGCCACGCGGGTAAATTAACTATGTGTCCTCCATTCCACAAAATCCACAAAAAAAATAAAATTGGGAGTCATATCTGGAACAACTATCGCAGCACTTCAACGCATATTCGGTTATTGATTTTCATCAAGATGCCGGCAGATAAGAACGTAGTCCAGACCATGCTTGCTCAACAGCAAGAATTTACAGCAGCTTACGCTTCTCTAGTTGCTAGTGATTTAAGCCACGCGGGTAAATTACCTATGTGTCCTCCATTCCACAAATTCAACAAAGAAAATAAAATTGGGAGTCATATCTGGAAAAATTATCGCAGCACTTCAACGCATAATCGGTTAGTGCAGAACAAAAACAAAAAGCTCATTTCCTTTCATGGTGTGGTGTTAACATATTCGAACTATATAAAAATCTATTCGGGAGTAACAATTTGAACACATACACATACAAGCAGCTCAAAGACAAGCTCACGGTGCATTTCACCACAAAACATCAAATTGTAGCAGCTCGCTACGATTTTTTTAAAAGAGAGATGAAGCACTCACAATTTTGAATGGGATCGCTTGTGAATGTCAATTTGTGTGCAACGCAAACGGTTGTTTGTCTAATTATGTAGGTGAGATGATACGAGATCAGATCATAATACATACTTCGTATGACTCAGTCCGGCCATCTGGTCTTCAAAACTGACAGCCAACTCCACTCACATGCAACAACAAAGAACATATACAAACAGGATCCAATCAATGCGATCCACAAACAAGTGCGGTAGGAAAGGTCATATAGCAGTCGTCTGTTTGTCAAAGTATGTCAAGTCAAATGTCAAACGGCCAGGTCAAGTAAATAACCGGGAAGTAAAGTCCAATACGAACGAAGCAAACGAAGTCGAAGTGATCGAAGCTGTTTACAGTCTCACAGGTCAAGTAAAATATCAACAAAACAGAAAAGTTATTGATATCGAAATATTAAAACAAATAATTTCATTTCAAATGGATTCCGGAGCATCCATGATAAACTCCAATACATACGCGTTGCTGTAGAAGCCGAAATTGCACAAGTGTTTCCGAGTTTTACATGCGTTTGGACATACACCAATACCATAACTAGGGGAGCTGCACACCGTCGCAAAGTGCAGAGAAAAAGAGAAACAAGTGTTCAAAATCGTGGGAAACATAGAAACTTCGGCTAATCTCTTCGGCATGGATCTATTTATCGTTTTTGGATTTGATACCACGCAAGTATCAAACATTTTTGAGGTGCATAATGACAAAGTAAGTGACATCTGCAAAAAGTACAGCGAAGTGTCTGAACCAGACATGGGTTTCATTTAGGACATCAAAGCCAGCGTATTTTTAAAATCTTTAGCGACACCAAAGTTTTATAAAAGCCGCCAAATTCCGTTCGCTCAAATGCACAAATTTAAAGCCGAAGCAGACAGACTCACACAAGCCGGAATTTGGAAACCAGTAAAATTCAGCAATATATTCCATAATATTCCGGAGCATCAGCATCCGTGATAAACTCCAATACATACGCCTTGATGCAGAAGCCGAAATTGCACAAGTGTTTTCGAGTTTTACATGCGTTTGGACATACACCAATACCATTACTAGGGGAGCTGCACACTGTCGCAAAATCGTGGGAAATATAGAAACTTTGACTAATCTCTTGTGCATGTCTATTTATCGTTTTTGGATTTGATACCATGCAAGTATCAAACATTTTTGAGGTGCATAATGACAACGTAAGTGACATCTGCAACAAGTACAGCGAAGTGTCTAAAACAGCCATGAGTTTCATTAAAGACTTCAAAGCCAGCGTATTTTTAAAATCTTCATCTGCGAAACCAAAGTTTTATAAAAGCCGCCAAAGTCCGTTCGCTCAAATGGACAAATTTAAAGCCGAAGCAGACAGACTCACAAAAGCCGGAATTTGGAAACCAGTCAAATTCAGCAATTGGGCATCGCCAGGTGGCAATATTCGTATTTGTGGTGATTTTAAACAGGCAGTCAACGCACAAATCGACGTCGAACAGTATCCGTTACCAACAAAAGAAGCTCTATTTCACATCATTCGACATGGTAACAGTGTTGGGGTGTATCTAGGTACTTGTACCTAGGTGTGTACCTAGGTAATTTTTTTCGGTATCTTTTACCTTACCTAAATAAAAAAATTATTGGCTACCTTTTACCTTACCTAGGTACGAATTTTCGTTTACCTTAAGTTTTAGCTATGTAAGGTATTTAGGTACTTCCATACGTGTATGTAAATATTGTGCATATTAGAAATAGCCCTGCTTCACAGCAATGCAGTCGAAAACTTAGAAATATGATAGTTCCACCACTTACTCACAGAGGTCTTTATGGTAAGAATGCAAAAATATTTTCCGTTGGAATTTGGTATAATGCTAAATTAGCAATGCCGTTGCTACCTAAACAGTGCACTTTTATCGATGACATCGGTTCCTAGAAAACGCCACAACAAATCTTAAAATGAGCAAAGAAGACGCAGAAAAAAAGGAGCTACCATTAATTTTAAATGGTACTTTCTTTTTACCGGACGGGAAGTGCAAACTGTTTGTGAACAAAACTATCAAATTTGATGAAAAGTCAACCGGCAACTTGCATAAACATACATATGTGCTTACTCATACATTTATGTGGTGCAGTCATCAATGTGAATATGACCATATGTATGTATTTATGTATAGATTGTGCCTATTTCATTAAAGCATTCAAACAATCATAGCATGAAGCAGCACGATTCCCGCAATTTTTTTTAATGCACCTTCGAATTATTTGAGTATGTGAACAAGCACATATTTATGTATGCATCATATATGTATGAATATGTGCTTATTGGAGTGTATTTTTAAATGTAAATGTGCATATCTATGCACATGCATTTTTTCGAGCGAAAATTTTTTTCCATAAGTTTAAATAATCTAAAAGTGCATTTTAATAAGAAATTGGCGGATACATAAATACATACATATGGTCATAATTTTATGGACATTGATGGGGTGGTCATTCTTTAACAATTACCAAAATTTTTAAGCGGTTTTATTTTCCACCAAAAAATGTAAAACTATTTATTTTTATTAAACCACAATTTTATAAATATATATATGACTAAGCACATAATAATGTTTAAATTAAACAAGTATAATGAAGACATTAAAACATTATGAAACTTTTTTTTCAGAGGGTTCACCCGAACAGTTATTCTTCGTATGAAGCTTTGAAAGCGAAAAATTCAAAAATAGAAGTGAAAATTTCCGGTGAGGCAAAAGATCGAAAATCCTGCTTCAGTACTCTTAACTCAGTCCAGGTAAACATAAAAAGATTTAAATATAACTTAATTTAATTTAATATATTTTAACTATTGCAGGTAAATAATGAAATTTGTGACTACATTGTAACGGAAATGTTACCACTATGTCACGTCGAAAAAGCAAGCTTCAACAATATCGGGGCGATCTATTAATATACCGTGCCGGAAAACATTCAAGACAATTTTAGAGAAGCGCAGAGCCGAGTATGAGCAAAATTTGACGAATACTTTTAAAGAAGTGGCTTTTATTTGTACGACAGCTGACATCTGGAGCGCCAACAACAAAAGCTATTTTGGTGTCACCGGACATTATATTGATTCTTTATTAGCTAGCCGTTCACTTGTGCTCGCATGTAAACGAGTTCGTTTTTCTCATACCCATGAACTAATTGGAAAAATTTTGGCAGATGTTCACTCTCAATACGGCTTAAAAGATTCTCAAATATCCGGCACTGTTACCGACAATGCATCAAACTTTTGTAAAGCATTTAAAGTCTACAGCTTCTATAAATTTGCTGGGTCAAATGCTATAAAACCTGAATTTTTAGAGAAGTCTGAAATCGATGCTGTAGAGATTGACATTTGTAAAGATGATGAAATTATTCTGCCAAAGCACTTTAGATGCGCCTCTCACACGCTTAACTTAATTGTCACAAAAGATGCAGAAAAGGCATTAGAGTCCATCTCATTCAAACGTTTGTATCACTCGTCTCTTGCAAAAGCGACGTCACTTTGGAATATTGTAAGCCGATCAATAGTTGCAGCAGACGAAATTGAAAGCATTTGCCACCTTAAACCGATAGCCCTTGTGCGACCAGGTGGAACTTTTATCATGACAGCATTAGCCGTATTTTAGAAGTAAAGCATCATTTAAAAACTATATGTATTACTTTAAAGAAGCCTTGTTTTACAGCCACAGAAATAGAATTTTTGCAGGAAATGAATTCTGTTATCGATATTTTTGCAAAAGCAATTGATCTTTTGCAGGGTGAAAATCGTTGCTACCTGTGGTATTTATTACCTACGTTACTGGAATTACACACAAATTGGAACAGTTAACTAACTTAGAATTTTGCGACCCTCTATCAGATGCGCTTAAATCTGGCGTTTACAAGCGGTTTCCTTTCATTATTAACTTGACTTCCGATGAGGCCAAACCTTTTGTTTTGTCGACCATTACAATTCCAAAATTTAAATTAAAATGGATTCCAGTTTTGGAGAAAAGAAATTTGAAAACATTTAAGGAGTGGCTAGTTGAAAAAACAAAAGAAGGCGAAGAACAATTTGTAAATGATAGTGTTTTGACCAACGATTCAGAAGAGTTTTACACTTCAACTTCAGCTCTAAAGTCAAGGGAGGAAAAAGATTTTGAAAATTGTAAATTTGAACTCGATGTTTTAGCATATTTCAATGACACATATAAAAACTTGACATCATTACAAAACTACAAAAGAATCCTACATGTTTTTTTAAAGTTTAATTCTGTTCTCCCGAACAGAACACTTATATAGCTGTGGTGGTCAAATTCTTACCCCGAAAAGAAACCGGCTGGGGGACGAAATATTTGAAACGCTTGTTATGTTAAAAAAACACGAGTATTAATAAATCCAAGAAAAGAAACCAATGTGTCTAAGAAAAGGAAGCCAATGTTACTTATGTTTATAAATCTCAGTATTTAAGAAAAGGAAACCAATGTTACTTATGTTTATAAATCTCAGTATCTCAGAAAAAGAAACCAATGTGACGATCTTAAAAAAAGAAACCAATGTGACGATCTCAAAAAAAGAAACAAATGTGACTTATGTTTATAAATCTTTGTATCTCAGAAAAAGAAACCAATGATATATATGTTTATAGATCTGACGATCTCAAAAAAAGAAACCAATGTGACTTATGTTTATATCTTTGTATCTCAGAAAAAGAAACTGATAATATAAATTTCAAATTTAAAAAATTTTTAAGTGTATTTTTTACCTTTTACCTTTACCTAGGTACAGAAAAAATTGCATACCTTTTACCTTACCTAGGTACAAATATTTGCAACTACCTTTTACCTTACCTAGGTAAAAAAAATGGTACCCGTCTCAACACTGCATGGTAAGCAGTTCAGCAAGATAGACCTCAAGGATGCCTATCTACAGTTGGAATTAGATGATGCTGCGAAGGAAACCATGGTAGTAAACACACCACTGAGCATATTTCAATATCAGCGTCTTTCTTACGGCATTGCAAAGGCACCAGCCATCTTCCAAAGATACCTCGAGCAAATTCTTAAGGAAATAGAAGGTTGTGGCCACTATTTAGATGACATCATCATCTCAGCACCTACAAGCGAGGAACATTTGAACCGAATCGACCGAGTTCTCAGCACTCTTCTAGCTAACGGCATCAGATGCAAAAGGCAAAAATGGTTCTTTTTCAAGGACAAAATAGAATATTTAGGGCGAAAAATCATCACAAACGGCATTCTCCCAAACAGATCAGGCTTGGAGGCTGTAAAACTGTTGTGTCTGCCTTCTAACTTACAACAATTGGAAACATTCATGGGTAAAGTTAATTAAAATTGAAATTTTATTCCAAACTATTCGCAGTTGGCTGCCCCAACCAACTTGGCAGAAAAGACGTAGCCTTCTTTTTTGGTCCACAACAGGAGCAGTCATTTACAGCTCTTAAGTTCCACATCATTAACGCAACGCAGCTAGCTCACTTTGATGCAAAATTACCGCTAGTGCTTGTTACAGATGCCTCATTCTTTGGTATCAGGGAAGTCCTTAAGCATCTTCAGCCAGATTGCGGAGAGAGACCCATTGTTTTTGCATCTAAAACGCTCGGCAAGCATCAGGTTAAATACAGCCAAATCGAAAAGGGAGGACTTCCCATAATATTCGGAGTAAAGCGTTTTCACCAATACCGTTATGGCAGAAAGTTTATCCTGATCACAGACCACACGCCGCTTGTTACTATTTTTAATCCAGGCAAGCATCTCCCGTTGATGACGTCAAACAGGCTACAACATTGGGCTAATATTCTCATGGCCTACAATTTCGATATCCAGTTTCGATCCACATCTGCTCATGGTAGTGCAAATGCTCTTTCACGCCTTCCAGTGGGTACATATCCAGACTTCGACAAAGAAGAGGAAGCTTGCAACACTGTAGTCGAAGTGTCACCACCGATAAATTTTTAGCTCATTAGCAACCACATGGACAAAGACAAAGTTCTCAAGCAGGTCCTGCAGTACGTATTTTTAGGATGGCCAGAAAAACTCCAGCCAGGCAACGGAGCCTGATTGCCTTTAACCGAA
This sequence comes from Drosophila gunungcola, assembly GCF_025200985.1. Classification (NCBI taxonomy): domain Eukaryota; kingdom Metazoa; phylum Arthropoda; class Insecta; order Diptera; family Drosophilidae; genus Drosophila; species Drosophila gunungcola. Next base: position 38,917 of record NW_026453408.1, read on the forward strand.
AATTTGCTTCTTCAATCAACAAACAATTGCTTTGCCTACACACAAACGCAAGTCGTATTATAACTCCAGCAAGTCTACGTGCCCATATCCTAAAACTCTTACATGAAGGTAAATCTCCTGCCGAGTTAATCCACGGTGGACCAGTCCGCACCGTGCTTAGTTAACTTTTTGAGCAGCCTGTCGAAGCTAAACAGACAATCACCAAGAACATCCCTTTTCAAATGGTTTATGCTTGAAATTATTCAAGGGGAGAAAAGTGGATTGAAGGCATTATCCTGCATACAGCGGCCCGGTGCAAGAGCGGGGTAGATCGCATCGACTGCCTGTTGTCTAAAGTGCGGCAAACCGGGGCATAAGGTAGCAAACTGCTCGCAAGAAGCAAACTGCTTTCTATGCGTTAGCGCTAGGAAGACAGCGGTTAACCACACGATAGCGGGTAGCAGAAGATCCCCTATGACCAAAAAACTTTCAGAAAAGTGAAGATCCTGCAAGTCAATATTAACCACTGCAAAGCCGCGCATGATCTACTAAAGCAGAGTGTGCGTAAAATCAAAGCCGATGTGGCGATAATCAGCGAGCCGTACAAAAAGTCTCCCGGGCCGGACTATGTACTGGATACTACGAAGTCTTCGGCGATCTTGACGTTTAGGTCATCCCGGCCTCAGCACTTGCGAGCCAGTTCATTTTTCATTCGACCTACGGTGAAGGAGGTTGCACTCTTCAGCTGTTACCTACCACCACACCTCTCTCTCCAGGAGTTCGCGGCAGTTCTGGACGAACTGGTGGACGACGAAAAAGGAAGACGAAACGTTATCATCGCTGGCGATTTTAACGCTTGGGTCGTGGAGTGGGGGTCAGTCTGCACGAACAGCAGAGGGAGAATACTGCTTGAAGCCATTGCAGTCATACTACGTCATTTGACGTAGTTCTACTAAATTCCGGATCGGAGCACACATTTAGCAGATCAGGAGCCGGCTCCGTTGTGGACCTAACATTCATCAGCAGCTCGCTTTTCTCGCAAGCCCGATGGCGCCTCAGTGAAACCTACACTGCAAGCGACCACAAGGCCATCATTTGCGACATAGCATGCGGTCGACCAGCTACAGCTATCCCAAAAAACAGGCGCTTTAACCCAAAGACGTTCCAGGAAGACACGTATCTTAGTGGATGGAAAGATCCCGAAACTGGTGAGCACTCGGAGAGCAGCTCGGCGATGCTTATGGGAGCCATGGAGACGGCATGCAGAGCCAGCATGAGGGAAACAAGGAGCCACCATCGGAACCTAGACTGGTGGACTGGGGAAATCGCGGAACCGCGTAGCGACTCTCTGAGTGCCAGAAGGCACTCGCCCAAATATCGAGCTTTGGAGGCAGGAGTACGCCGAGAGCCGCAGGACTCTAAAAAGGCTCATTAAGCAATTCAAGAAGAAGTGCTTCCTGGAACTTTGCGACTCAGCTGAGCAGGACCCGTGGGGTTCAGCCTACAAAGTTGTAGTCAAAAAGTTGATCCAGGTAAAGCCCCTCGGCGCCGGAGAAGCTTCCCACATGAAGACGATCGGAGAGCACCTATTTCCAACAGTAACCTCAGTTCCACAGCGCGCGTACACAGAACCTGGAGACACACCACCGATCAGAATCCAGCCAGATGAAATAGGAAAGTAGCAAGAAACTTCCTACCCAACAAATAATGTCGAAATTTTTTAATGGAGTTTACAACTGCTAAAGTTTAGCCATTATTTCATCAGTGAAAATTCCGCTCCGGAGTCAAATGTAAGAATTGGCCTCTATGTTTCATGTTTCCCTTAGATGTTGCAACGCTGCGCTTGTCTTGTTCTTATCACCTTCTTTCATTGTAAATTGGGTAGTTATGCTAGATTTGATATTTCCAGTGTATGTTTATTTTATCTACAATGTCGTTCTTTCCCACTCGAAAGGTGATGTTTTTGTTTGTTGAGTCTGCGTTCCAACATTTTAAGACCCAATTTTCCGCATTATGTCTTCGCTTGTCAGAATAGTTAGAAACATTGCGGCTGGTGTTTCTAAAACGTCAAAGAGTTGTATGAACAATTTTTTGAACTCGAGCCAGATTATATCGGCATAACACCCTTGGAACAGCCGGTGCCGTTGTTTGTATTGCTCGCACGAGTTCGATAAAATTTTTAATTGGTAATTCCATCATGGTACGCCGTGGTCCATCTAGTGTTGATGGTTGAGGGCCAGATCCCACTTCTATTGTCGAAGTATGATCGGGTTCCATTAGAGCAATGTTATCAATCGAAGGCCAAAGAACACTTACTCGACCGTTTGTCTGACAGCCCTTGCAATTCCTTCGAACCACACTAGGCGACAAAGGTACTTTGCCCCAACGGTACTTTGCCCCAACAGTACTTTGCATATAATGAAATACCCGTGAATAATTCAAATATTTTTTCTAATTAAAAAACAAAGAAAAATAAGTTTGTGGCGTGAACTTTATTTGGGCAAACGACAACGAAAGGAAAACAGCGTGCAATCCAATCAAGTCAATTTTACTAGTTCTTATAATTAAATTCTTTAAAAGTACCTAGAGCCTAGCTTAAGGAATGTTGGCGAAGACGGGGCAAATTTGCGAGAGCGAATCACTTACGGTAAACTTCAAATAACTACAATTTTTAAAACAACAATTCAATAAAAACACTCAAATGAGCCAAAACCGGCCGCGTTGAAGCCTGTAGGGCTTCAAACCACTGGTAGAGGCCCAGCTTGAGGATGGTCCGCCAAAAAACTCCTCCACCGCTGCGCCTAAAGTCGTCGACCCTGACCATGCCGTCCTCACCTGCGTAAGACGAGACAATTCGACCCAGGAGCCACTATTGAGGTGGCCGCTTGATCTTCCACGACGACTAGCTGCCCTTCTTCAATGTTGGGCTGCTCCTTGTGCCACTTGCCCCGAATTTGAAATCCCAGCACATACTCCCGGGACCATCGCAAGCAAATAAAAGGGCGTGGTTAAATCTAAAACCACCAAGCAAATAGGGCAATGTAAGACTGATACTGAGGCCCTACACAACTTTTTAATGTCGTATAAAGTGGACCACAAAAAATCAACACAATATGTGGCAAATGGGCGGAGTCTGTCTGCAGCCAAATTTTCAATAATTTGTGACATAAGTCGAGGCTTGCATTTAAAGCAGCGTATACATGATCAAATTTTTTGACTGCAGACCTCCTGAGCGTTAATGATCCAACCACGCTATCGAAGGATACTCACGAGTAATTGTGGACCGACATGAAAATTTGAGTAGTGCAGATGACGGACCAAAAAAAAAAAAACCAACGCAACATATTGCACAAGGGCGGAGAGCACGGAGTCTGTCTGCAGCTAAATTTTCAACAATTTGTGTGATCAGTCGAGGCTTGCATTTAAAGCAGCGTATACATGATTGAATTGTTTGACTGCAGACCTCCTGAGCGTTTACGATCCACAATGGGAGTAGTGCAGATGCCGGACAAAGCTCTGCACAAATTTGGAGCGTTTTGTCAACAACAAAAAAACTTGGCATCGTATAGTAAGGGCCGTTAACTAGTCCCCCTCAACTCGCAACAACGAAAAGTTACACCAACTTCCCTTACTTTTATGAAGGAATGGGTTCAATCTCTGAAGACTTAGGACGTCTATAAATCCTTTACGAACTTTTTCGATTTCTTCTTAAAACTCGTGCTTTTGAATTATCTCGACAATTTTATTAAACGCTTCATTAAACTCGGTCATTGACAGAGTCTTTCAATAACTTTACTCTTGCCTTATCATTTTCTTATAAAGCGGAACACATAAAAAAAACAACCCTAGCAGTTTTGGGGTGTGATGAAAATCCCTCGATGACATCCACAATTTTTAAATTTTGTACAGCAGCGATCAGTCCAACCGTAGTCTATACAGTAGGATCTTTCCTTTAAATATTATAGGACTTAATAAGCCAAGGGGGTCGAACCGCTTCGAGGTCACTGATAGAAAGTTCCGTGTCGTCAATCGGGGACCCATGACAACAGAGTCCATTTTAAATTTGAAGGCACCCACGATATTCCTAACGCCTTAGTTGACACTGAGTCCGAGATTGGTATGGATTTAAATGTTCTCTCAGATTCGGTGATTTCAGGTGAGTTAGAAAACCATTTTGTCAATTAAAATCCTGCAGTTTGAAGAATCTAAAACACTTCCGAATTGAAAGTATTTAGCTCCTTTAAGCATGTAGCACCAGCCAACATATCATCGACGTAAAAGTCGGATCCAATAACATTAGAAGCTCTAGAGAATAAAAGAGCTAGAAACCGAGCTGGTCCAGTACTATTACTGTTGAGCTTAAACAAAGTCAAGGATTCAGAGTGGTGTCTTCTCCGCACTATAATTTTAAACGGCCTATTCGCTTCATTAACCATTACTTGGCAATACTTTCTCTTTACAACGGCAGTCAGAGCAAAGCCGGAAGCGGATTAAAATTGAAAACAACTCATCTTGGATTATCGGCCCTACCATCAGAATGTCATGCAAGGCCACCTGAGATGACGTTTTACACTACGCGTTAGAAACGACTCGCAGTTTGGTTGACGTACTCTGGTCCTAAGATGATGTGGAATGTCCAAACGCGGACTAGAAACAATTTAGTTATCTGTTATTTGGTTATCTTACTGCAAACCGACCTGATGGAAGATGTTTTTATTAATGTGGGATAGGGATACTTTAGTTGATATAGTTGCCCTCTATTCGTAGTTGATATGGGGACACACTGTTTTGAATTTCACAATAAATGCAATTGATGTCATCAGCCAGATTCGCAAGCAGCATTCCATCTCTTTTTATCAGGTTGATCTATAGCCCATACCAAGAAATTGCGCCATAAATCGATTGCGTGAATTTGTAGAAGGAAGGTCATGGTCTCCATAGAGTGCGAAAGTCGTGAAACTTAATTTGTTCTGTTTTAATTAAATAAACTCTTGTAAACTTTACCCGAAATAAATAAATAATAACTAATTTGTAATTCCCTACAAATTATTGGGGGCTCGTCCGGGATATAAAACTTAAGAACATTTAAATCGAATGTGCGTAAACCCATAAGATCAAGACACGGCAGAGTGATATGAAAGTAAATTAAAAAAAAAAAGCGAAAATCCGAAGGAAATCTTAGTTGTTGCAGAAATTTTGGCGATATAAATTCAAGGTGACAAATTCTTTTCATAAAACGCAATTAAAAGCTTGAGTGTGTGCGAACAGTGTGAATACACGGATTCACGGAGTGCGAAAGAGACGACGAATGTTTCAAAAACTTGAATGTATGCGTGTCCGGAAGTAAACAGTTAAAATACGCAGCAACCAAAAGATAATGAAATTGATGCAAAACTTCGAAGACGATTTGCTGAGCTTGTAAAATCTTTTGATGCGGCGATCGCAGGTGACGACGAAGTAAGCGGTTATCTGTAGGAGGGTGAAGCAATTAATCCAAGCAACGACGGCGAAGGATTCGCATTACGAAGAGGAGCAAGAGAAGGACGACGTGCAGGAACAGGACCTGACAAGTTTTGGCAGTCAGAGGCAACAATAGCTTCTGTGGCGAAATATAAAAGCAGTAAGAGGTTGTGACGCTTAGGAGCGCACAGGGTAAACATAATATATAAGAATAAACAAATAATAACATAAGCAGTAGTTATAGATTAAGATAATAGGAAAATGCAAGAAGCAAGAAGTTAAGTAGGCGAGAAGCCGAAATAAATATAAGTTAAAACGGAAATATTCAAATTTAGATATCCGGGCGGGCGATTTCACTGAACCCCGCTTACGTGTCATACTCTGGGAACCGGGTCGAACTCCGTTGAGCTACCTCAGCAAAGCAGGATCGTTACATGGCGCCCGAGCAGGTTAAATTGGTTGCAAAGAGAAAGACACCGGTACAGAGTTATGTCGACGTGGGTGTACCTAGCAACTAAGGCGGATCTGATCGAGTACGCAAGGGAGTTCGGATTAGACGCAACAGAAAAGTGGAGGAGCTAAGGCAGATACTATCAGCATTCGCAAGGAACCCAAACCATACGGAGACGATCAGGCGAAGACTGGGAGAGCTAGCAGAGAAGCACAAGAAGGAAAAAAGAGCAACGGATCAGAGCAGCACACCAGCGGAGGAACCTAACACAATAGCGAACCAGATCGGCCTACTGGTGAAACAAATCAACACCTCACCACGGCAGGAATCAGAAACTCCAGACATGCCGGACAGGAAGGAACAAAAGGTAGAAGTGGAAATCCTAGACCGAGTAAGGAGTTGGGGGATCCGCTACCAAGGAACAACCAATCCCTTGGAATTCCTCAGCAAGATAGAGGAATGGGCCAAAGGCTACGGCATACACAAAGATGCCCTGATCCAGACGATGCCATTCATCGGACTCATGGACTGGTGGAACACCACACCAAGCCCGATAAGGACATAGGAAGGCCTCAGGGAGGAACTGTTAGAATACTTTTTGCCACCAAGATATCAGGAACAGTTGGAAACACAAATAACGCAACTACGGCAGCGAGAAACAGAGCTAACAAGGGAATACGCAATGACCTGAGGAAATTGATGAGACTCACAGAGTATTCAGAAGAGACAAAGTTGGACCGGAAATACAGAAACAGAAATCTGCATGAGATGCGGAGGAACAGGGCACGCCGCAAGAACCTGCACAAACCCCCCAAGACTGTTTTGCTGGGTATGCGGCAGAAATGGAACAAGAACAACGGACTGTTGCAGAGCTGGAGCGGGAAACGCCAGAGGCCTGAGCAGATAACGCTGGCGGCTCAGGACCAAAAACAAATACCAGCGACATGGGAACAATTAAGTTGTGACGGATTTCAAATATTGGCCACAGTATAAATCGGACCAGTAAAAGCAAAAGGAACAGTGGACACAGGAGCTTCAAGGAGTGTGATCAGCAAGAGAAGATACAACGAATTGAGAAAATATGGAAAATGGAGGAAGGGAAGGACAGAAATAACATTGGCGAACGGATCAAAGCAAAGATCGGATGGAGATTTTACAACCAACATACAGTTCGCAGGAGAAGAATTCGAGTTGGACTTTCTCATCTTAAATCAGGTGACAGGAGGAATATTATTAGGAATAGACTTTCTGGCCAAAACTCGCACAAGAATCCAATGCGGCAATCTGGAGTTAGATAACACCGAGGCAGAGACAACACAAGAAGAAAAAGAACCCGGGCAGATCACAGACGATACGGAACCGACGGAGGAGGAGATCAGCAAATTTCTGGAACAACAAAGGCAAGTATTCGAGGGAATGAAGGGAAACAGTAATATCACGACACATAAAATTTACATGAAGGACGACAGACCGGTAAAACAACGATACTGCCCACGAAACCCGAAACAACAGGCGATAATAAATGAGCAAGTATTTGAATTGCTGACACTAGGATTGATTGAACCATCACACAGCCCATACAGCGCGCCAGTAGTATTGGTAAAAAAGAAGAACAACGAGTGGAGAATGTGTGTGGACTATCGACTGTTGAACGAAAGAACAGAAAAAGACGCCTACCCGGTACCGAGAATGGACTTTATCTTAAATCAGCTAAGAGAAGCAAAGTTCATAAGCACTCTGGACCTGAAATCGGGGCATTGGCAGATACCAATGGAAGGTCTCAGTCGGCAATACACAGCGTTCACGGTACCGGGACGAGGCTTGTTCCAGTGGAAGGTCATGCCGTTCGGACTCACAACCGCACCTGCTACATTCCAGAGAGCTTTAGATACGGTCATAGGCCCAGAGATGGAGCCATTCGCGTTCGCATACCTGGACGACATCGTGGTAATCGGAAGGAACAAAAAGAACACTTGGAGAAATTAAGAGAGGTTTTCAGAAGGCTACAAGCGGAAAACCCAAAAATAAATGCGGAAAAGTGTCATTTCTTCCAACCGAGATAAAATACTTCGGATACATTGTAACCGACAGAGGCATCAGAACGGATCCGGAGAAAGTGGCAGCCATTTGAGAATTACCAGCCCCAAAAGGCACTAAGGAAGTACACAGCTTTTTAGGGATGGCATCATTGTACAGGAAATTCATCCCTGGGTTCACTGAGAAAGCAAGTGCCTTACAAGACCTGGTAAAGAAAGGGAAAAAATTCGAATGGCTGACCCAACATCAAGGAGCGTTCGAGAAGATTAAAGAAAGTTTACAATGGCACCATACTAGCATGCCAGACTTCACAAAACAATTCAAGCTACAGACAGAGACGCAGAGCGATCTGGGGAAAGGAGCATACTAACCCAGGAAAGACGCCGAGGGGGAACATGTCATCTCGTACGCAAAGCCGGAAGCTGAGCAAGGAAAGAGCCGAACTATAGTGCCACAGAAAAGGAGTGCCTGGCAATCTATTGGAGCATCAACAAATACAAAAATGTATCTGGAAGGATACCGATTGTAGTGGTGACGGATCACCTGCATTGAAATGGCTAAACTCTATAGAAGAGCCCTTCAGGGAGGGTAGCCAGATGGGCACTCGGACTACAACCATTCCAATTCGAGATTAGATACCGAAAAGGAAAGTTGAACGCAGTAGACGCATTGTCCAGGGCTCCACCGTAGAAAT
>NW_026453409.1:0-46980 GCF_025200985.1 Drosophila gunungcola
ATCGCTTAAAATTTAATTTTTTCCGCAAATTTCGCGCATTTTATAACCTGTTGACCTGAATCTATTTAAATCGTATTTTTCAGAGTGAAAAGTTTGCCAATCGGATGTCTCCTATAGGAGCAATGTGGTAAAATCAATTAAAATTTGTTGACCTGAATCTCTTCAAATTGTATTTTTTAATTCATATCATAATTAAGGTGAAATATAGTGCCAATCGGAAGTGTATATCTTATAAATACCCCATATGAGCAGTAGGGCAAAATGCGTTCATATTCAATTTTTTCCGCAAATTCCGAGCAGTGTATAAGCTGTTGACCTGAATCTTTCCAAATCGTAATTTTTAATGCTTACCATTATCAGGGTGAAAAAGCGTGCCAATCGGATAGCTTTTTTAGGAGCAATATGGTAAAATCGCTTAAAATTTATTTTTTTAGCAAATATTGCGCATTATATAAGCTGTTGACAGAATATCTTCAAATCGTATTTTTTAATTTATATCATATCATATCATATCATATCGGAAGTGTATATCTTATAAATTCCCCATATGAGCAAACGGGCAAAATGCGTTCAAATTAAATTTTTTCAGCAAACTTTCGGGCAGTGTATAAGCTGTTGACCTGAATCTTTCCAAATCGTATATTTTAATGCATACCGTGATCTGGTTGAAAAAGTTTGCCAATCGGATAGCTCCTATAGGAGCAATATGGTAAAATCGCTTAAAATTTATTTTTTTCAGCAAGTTTTGCGCATTATATAAGTTGTTGACCTGAATATCTTCAAATCGTATTTCTTAATGCATATAATTTGAAAACGTTTGCCAATCAGATAGCTTTTATAGGAGCAATATGATAAAATCGCTTAAAATTTAATTTTTTCCGCAAATTTCGCGCATTTTATAACCTGTTGACCTGAATCTATTTAAATCGTATTTTTCAGAGTGAAAAGTTTGCCAATCGGATGTCTCCTATAGGAGCAATGTGGTAAAATCAATTAAAATTTGTTGACCTGAATCTCTTCAAATTGTATTTTTTAATTCATATCATAATTAAGGTGAAATATAGTGCCAATCGGAAGTGTATATCTTATAAATACCCCATATGAGCAGTAGGGCAAAATGCGTTCATATTCAATTTTTTCCGCAAATTCCGAGCAGTGTATAAGCTGTTGACCTGAATCTTTCCAAATCGTAATTTTTAATGCTTACCATTATCAGGGTGAAAAAGCGTGCCAATCGGATAGCTTTTTTAGGAGCAATATGGTAAAATCGCTTAAAATTTATTTTTTTTAGCAAATATTGCGCATTATATAAGCTGTTGACAGAATATCTTCAAATCGTATTTTTTAATTTATATCATATCATATCATATCATATCGGAAGTGTATATCTTATAAATTCCCCATATGAGCAAACGGGCAAAATGCGTTCAAATTAAATTTTTTCAGCAAACTTTCGGGCAGTGTATAAGCTGTTGACCTGAATCTTTCCAAATCGTATATTTTAATGCATACCGTGATCTGGTTGAAAAAGTTTGCCAATCGGATAGCTCCTATAGGAGCAATATGGTAAAATCGCTTAAAATTTATTTTTTTCAGCAAGTTTTGCGCATTATATAAGTTGTTGACCTGAATATCTTCAAATCGTATTTCTTAATGCATATAATTTGAAAACGTTTGCCAATCAGATAGCTCTTATAGGAGCAATATGATAAAATCGCTTAAAATTTAATTTTTTCCGCAAATTTGAGCGTTTTATAAGCTGTTGACCTGAATCTCTTTAAATCGTATTTTTCAGAGTGAAAATTTGCCAATCGGATGTCTCCTATAGGAACAATGTGGTAAAATCGCTTAAAATTTGTTGACCTGAATCTCTTCAAATCGCATTTTTTAATTCATATCATAATTAAGGTGAAATATCGTGCCAATCGGAAGTGTATATCTTATAAATACCCGATATGAGCAGTAGGGCAAAATGCGTTCATATTCATTTTTTTCCGTAAATTCCGCGCAGTGTATAAGCTGTTGACCTGAATCTTTCCAAATCGTATTTTTAATGCTAACCATTATCAGAGTGAAAAAGCGTGCCAATCGGATAGCTTTTTAGGAGCAATATGGTAAAATCGCTTAAAATTTATTATTTTCATCAAATTTTGCGCATTATATAAGCTGTTAAAATCGTATTTTTTAATTTATATCGCTTAAAATTTGTTTTTTTCAGCAAGTTTTGCGCATTATATAAGCTGTTGACCTGAATATCTTCAAATCGTATTTTTTAATGCATACTATTTTTTAATGCATACCATTTGAAAAAGTTTTCCAATCGGATAGCTCCTATAGGAGCAAAATGGTAAAATCGCTTAAAATTTAATTTTTTCCGCAAATTTCGCGCATTTTATATCTGAATCTCTTCAAATCGTATTTTTAATTCATATCATAATTAAGGTCAAATATAGTGCCAATCGGAAGTGTATATCTTATAAATACCCCATATGAGCAGTAGGGCAAAATGCGTTCATATTCAATTTTTTCCGCAAATTCCGAGCAGTGTATAAGCTGTTGACCTGAATCTTTCCAAATCGTATTTTTTAATGCTTACCATTATCAGGGTGAAAAACCGTGCCAATCGGATAGCTTTTTAGGAGCAATATGGTAAAATCGCTTAAAATTTATTATTTTCAGCAAATTTTGCGCATTATATAAGCTGTTGACCAGAATATCTTCAAATCGTATTTTTTAATTTATATCATAGTTAGGGTGAAATATCGTGCCAATCGGAAGTGTATATCTTATAAATTCCCCATATGAGCAAACGGGCAAAATGCGTTCAAATTAAATTTTTTCAGCAAACTTTCGGGCAGTGTATAAGCTGTTGACCTGAATCTTTCCACATCGTATATTTTAATGCATACCGTGATCTGGTTGAAAAAGTTTGCCAATCGGATAGCTCCTATAGAAGCAATATGGTAAAATCGCTTAAAATTTATTTTTTTCAGCAAGTTTTGCGCATTATATAAGTTGTTGACCTGAATATCTTCAAATCGTATTTTTTAATGCATACCATTTGAAAAGGTTTGCCAATCAGATAGCTCTTATAGGAGCAATATGGTAAAATCGCTTAAAATTTAATTTTTTCCGCAAATTTTGCGCGTTTTATAAGCTGTTGACCTGAATCTCTTTAAATCGTATTTTTCAGGGTGAAAAATTTGCCAATCGGATGTCTCCTATAGGAACAATGTGGTAAAATCGCTTAAAATTTGTTGACCTGAATCTCTTCAAATCGCATTTTTTAATTCATATCATAATTAAGGTGAAATATCGTGCCAATCGGAAGTGTATATCTTATAAATACCCCATATGAGCAGTAGGGCAAAATGCGTTCATATTCATTTTTTTCCGTAAATTCCGCGCAGTGTATAAGCTGTTGACCTGAATCTTTCCAAATCGTATTTTTAATGCTAACCATTATCAGAGTGAAAAAGCGTGCCAATCGGATAGCTTTTTAGGAGCAATATGGTAAAATCGCTTAAAATTTTTAATTTTATCAAATTTTGCGCATTTTTTTTAATAGATCATTAGACGGCACTGCAAAGCTAACAGAGCGTCAACATTTTTATTCAACTTATTACCATACGGCAACTGCCTTAAATATAACATGGCGTTATTTAACAGAGTAATAGGAAAGCATGTTAACAAAAAAACCAATTGGCAGCACCAAGACACAGCTTGGCGCTTACCTAAACAAATGTTAAGTAAAGTTAAGAATACAACACAATAACAATATAATATCATTCCCTTTCTTTCCCCTTTTTTTTTTTTTTCAGCAACCATGGCAACAGCTTCAACGGATGCGACCGAATCAGGCACCATCTCGAAACAGGCATCTTCAGTCAGGAGCAATATGGTAAAATCGCTTAAAATTTAATTTTTTTCCGCAAATTTTGCGCGTTTTATAAGCTGTTGACATGAATCTCTTTAAATCGTATTTTTCAGGGTGAAAAATTTGCCAATCGGATGTCTCCTATAGGAACAATGTGGTAAAATCGCTTAAAATTTGTTGACCTGAATCTCTTCAAATCGCATTTTTTAATTCATATCATAATTAAGGTGAAATATCGTTCCAATCGGAAGTGTATATCTTATAAATACACCATATGAGCAGTAGGGCAAAACGCGTTCATATTCATTTTTTTCCGTAAATTCCGCGCAGTGTATAAGCTGTTGACCTGAATCTTTCCAAATCGTATTTTTAATGCTTACCATTATCAGAGTGAAAAAGCGTGCCAATCGGATAGCTTTTTAGGAGCAATATGGTAAAATCGCTTAAAATTTATTATTTTCAGCAAATTTTGCGCATTATATAAGCTGTTGACCAGAATATCTTCAAATCGTATTTTTTAATTTATATCATAGTTAGGGTGAAATATCGTGCCAATCGGAAGTGTATATCTTATAAATTCCCCATATGAGCAAACGGGCAAAATGCGTTCAAATTAAATTTTTTCAGCAAACTTTCGGGCAGTGTATAAGCTGTTGACCTGAATCTTTCCAAATCGTATATTTTAATGCATACCGTGATCTGGTTGAAAAAGTTTGCCAATCGGATAGCTCCTATAGGAGCAATATGGTAAAATCGCTTAAAATTTATTTTTTTCAGCAAGTTTTGCGCATTATATAAGTTGTTGACCTGAATATCTTCAAATCGTATTTTTAATGCATACCATTTGAAAAGGTTTGCCAATCAGATAGCTCTTATAGGAGCAATATGGTAAAATCGCTTAAAATTTAATTTTTTCATCAAATTTTGCGCATTATATAAGCTGTTAAAATCGTATTTATTAATTTATATCGCTTAAAATTTGTTTTTTTTTCAGCAAGTTTTGCGCATTATATTAGCTGTTGACCTGAATATCTTCACATCGTATTTTTTAATGCATACTATTTTTTAATGCATACCATTTGAAAAAGTTTGCCAATCGGATAGCTCCTATAGGAGCAATATGGTAAAATCGCTTAAAATTTATTTTTTTCCGCCAAATTTTGCGCATTTTATAAGCTGTATTTTTAAATTCATATCATAATTAAGGTAAAATATCGTGCCATTAGGAAGTGTATATCTTATAAATACCCCATATGAGCAGTAGGGCAAAATGCGTTCATATTCAATTTTTTCCGCAAATTCCGAGCAGTGTATAAGCTGTTGACCTGAATCTTTCCAAATCGTATTTTTTAATGCTTACCATTATCAGGGTGAAAAAGCGTGCCAATCGGATAGCTTTTTAGGAGCAATATGGTAAAATCGCTTAAAATTTATTATTTTCAGCAAATTTTGCGCATTATATAAGCTGTTGACCAGAATATCTTCAAATCGTATTTTTTAATTTATATCATAGTTAGGGTGAAATATCGTGCCAATCGGAAGTGTATATCTTATAAATTCCCCATATGAGCAAACGGGCAAAATGCGTTCAAATTAAATTTTTTCAGCAAACTTTCGGGCAGTGTATAAGCTGTTGACCTGAATCTTTCCAAATCGTATATTTTAATGCATACCGTGATCTGGTTGAAAAAGTTTGCCAATCGGATAGCTCCTATAGGAGCAATATGGTAAAATCGCTTAAAATTTATTTTTTTCAGCAAGTTTTGCGCATTATATAAGTTGTTGACCTGAATATCTTCAAATCGTATTTTTTAATGCATACCATTTGAAAAAGTTTGCCAATCAGATAGCTCTTATAGGAGCAATATGGTAAAATCGCTTAAAATTTAATTTTTTCCGCAAATTTTGCGCGTTTTATAAGCTGTTGACATGATTCTCTTTAAATCGTATTTTTCAGGGTGAAAAATTTGCCAATCGGATGTCTCCTATAGGAACAATGTGGTAAAATCGCTTAAAATTTGTTGACCTGAATCTCTTCAAATCGCATTTTTTAATTCATATCATAATTAAGGTGAAATATCGTTCCAATCGGAAGTGTATATCTTATAAATACACCATATGAGCAGTAGGGCAAAATGCGTTCATATTCATTTTTTTCCGTAAATTCCGCGCAGTGTATAAGCTGTTGACCTGAATCTTTCCAAATCGTATTTTTAATGCTAACCATTATCAGAGTGAAAAAGCGTGCCAATCGGATAGCTTTTTAGGAGCAATATGGTAAAATCGCTTAAAATTTTAATTTTATCAAATTTTGCGCATTTTTTTAATAGATCATTAGACGGCACTGCAAAGCTAACAGAGCGTCAACATTTTTATTCAACTTATTACCATACGGCAACTGCCTTAAATATAACATGGCGTTATTTAACAGAGTAATAGGAAAGCATGTTAACAAAAAAACCAATTGGCAGCACCAAGACACAGCTTGGCGCTTACCTAAACAAATGTTAAGTAAAGTTAAGAATACAACACAATAACAATATAATATCATTCCCTTTCTTTCCCCTTTTTTTTTTTTTTCAGCAACCATGGCAACAGCTTCAACGGATGCGACCGAATCAGGCACCATCTCGAAACAGGCATCTTCAGTCAGGAGCAATATGGTAAAATCGCTTAAAATTTAATTTTTTTCCGCAAATTTTGCGCGTTTTATAAGCTGTTGACATGAATCTCTTTAAATCGTATTTTTCAGGGTGAAAAATTTGCCAATCGGATGTCTCCTATAGGAACAATGTGGTAAAATCGCTTAAAATTTGTTGACCTGAATCTCTTCAAATCGCATTTTTTAATTCATATCATAATTAAGGTGAAATATCGTTCCAATCGGAAGTGTATATCTTATAAATACACCATATGAGCAGTAGGGCAAAACGCGTTCATATTCATTTTTTTCCGTAAATTCCGCGCAGTGTATAAGCTGTTGACCTGAATCTTTCCAAATCGTATTTTTAATGCTAGCCATTATCAGAGTGAAAAAGCGTGCCAATCGGATAGCTTTTTAGGACCAATATGGTAAAATCGCTTAAAATTTATTATTTTCATCAAATTTTGCGCATTTTTTTTAATAGATCATTAGACGGCACTGCAAAGCTAACAGAGCGTCAACATTTTTATTCAACTTATTACCATACGGCAACTTCCTTAAATATAACATGGCGTTATTTAACAGAGTAATAGGAAAGCATGTTAACAAAAAAACAAATTGGCAGCACCAAGACACAGCTTGGCGCTTACCTAAACAAATGTTAAGTAAAGTTAAGAATACAACACAATAACAATATAATATCATTCCCTTTCTTTCCCCTTTTTTTTTTTTTTTCAGCAACCATGGCAACAGCTTCAACGGATGCGACCGAATCAGGCACCATCTCGAAACAGGCATCTTCAGTCAGGCACCAGGAGGAGGGCAGCCATCTCACCGGACGCAGTCATCTCAGGCTGGAGCAGCCACTCGAGCATTGGCGCTGAAGGCCTCTCGCCGCCAATCCACAGGAGCCAGCCGCCAGGACCAGTCATCTTCAAGCGGCAACAGGAACAGGGCAGCCACCGTATTGACCCAGTGGACGCTGTGATCCCTGGCTGGAGCAGCAACTCAAGTGCTGGGCGCCGAGAATCCGCCAACAGGGCGGTCGGCGCTGGAGTTCCCGCCGCCAGTCCACAGGAATTAGCCGCCAGGACCAGGAGTAGTTGTCCTTTCAGGAATTATGACAGCAGAGCTGCCGCACAGTATGCGGAGAAGCAGTCCACCTCCAACGACGAAGCATCTAATTGGAACAGGTCCGTCATCGCAGCAGACGTGTGGCCCCGGACACCAGAGGTCGAATCAGCTGTCAAGTGGCGGTCGCCCGAGGCCGCACCAGAAGCAGCCGGCGCAGGCAGTAGAAATTAATATAATTGCATAGAAAAGAATAATAATATTAATTTATCTTTTATATTCGTCTAGCATGTGTTTTTGACTGTGTAATGAAGACAATTAAGCAGCCGACGGAAGCATGGGAGCCGACAGCCATGGAATAGCAGCATCAGGCATTGGCCGCAAAGCGGCAGTCACACCACGCTGCGAACAAACTGCAGCAGAAGCAGGCGGTGAAGCCACCCGGAGCAGGCCGCAAACTGCAGGCACTGCGTCCTCCAAGTAGCAGCCAAATTTAGGAATAGCAGCCGACGCCAATCAGCAGCCCCAAGCAGCAGTCATCGAAGCGCCTCGCTCTTCGTATGCGACCCAGTTCAGCGCCGCCCTGTGCAAAGGCCAGCATACTAGCATCAGTCGCGGCGAGTAGTGGCAGTACATGATCCGGCGGTTCAGCGCCGCCTTGCGTTGGAGGAGTTGCAGGACCGGAGCGGCAGGCAGGTCGGCTGCAGTCACGTGAAGAGGCATACAAGCCGCAGCAAGATCGGGCTGGTGAGGCCACCCGGAAGCCAGCATCCGGAGCGGGCGGCTAATTGCAGGCCTTCCGTTTCCATTTCTTCTTTCCCTCAAGCTGCAGCCAAGCTCAGGAGCAGCAGCCGCGTGCAGCCATCCAGCAATCGACTCCAAACAGCTGCCCCATGCAACAGCCAACGAAGCGCCTCGCCTCTCGCATGCGGTTCGCCCGTTTGTATCCAGTATCATTATTAAATTATTAAATTTGTATTTACAAAAATAAAAATTACAATTTGTCCTCCGTACATCACAGGTCAATAACAGCAGGAAAACATCCGTGCCGTTCAGCGCACTGACGATCGCCCAGAACAGCTTATGCATGTTGCAGTGACCTGGAGGACTCCTGCTCGGCGACGAGACACAATGTGCTGCTTTCCACACAGGTCACAGATTGCCCGTTGAATTGAAGCTGGTGGCTCTGGCACAGGTTCCATTCTCTGTGAATATTGAAAGTATAGCAGGAAGGACATGAGCGATTTGCGGGGATTTGTCGTACTATGGTGAGCGCCCCTTATTTCTCTGCCTTCTACTACACTCTGAGTCTGGATTCCGCGTTCGTCTGTCGGTTCATTGTCAACAAGTAGGTGTAATCTTTGACGTAGTTGCTCAATGTTAGCAGTCAACTGGTTCTCCTGAGAAACAGGCTCAGTTGAGGTGGCAGGGAGCGTGTCCTGAGTATGTATACGGGCCCCCTCTCCTTTTTTGACCCCTGATTTATTGGAGGTCGACTGAGCGACTGTGTGTACCTTTAGGATACCTTTAAGTGACGGTGGATGATCCCTTTCAGCAGCTTCGAGCAGTTTTTGATGTTCCTCGTCTCCCTCAAAGTCAGGAATTATGAGTCTTTGTATTGTTATGTGTTGACCTCTGATCCTTTGAGCAATAAAATTACGGGTACGAGTTCCATGTGCATGAGCCCTCTTCAGGTGATTAATAGTTTCCTCACAAAGTCTGCTGGGTACAGGTGTGGGTTTCATCTTCTCAGCTGCTGCCAACCGCTCCCTTTCAGCAATTTCTTTTTTTTCCCGTTCCTCGTCCTCTAGTCTTAATAAAGTTGGAAGTCCATGGCGGATATATTGCCTCAAAAAATAATTAATATTTTTTTGTTCACTCGTTGCAAAATCATTGATGCTGGAGCTCTCCGGAATTATAGGCAGTGGCGGTTCCCACAAAGGTTGTAGGCCGTCTCGAAGTGGAGAAAAATGGCGGTTTAGTTGTTTCAAATATCGTTGCCTTTTAAGCAAAAGTCTTTGTGGGATGTACGGCTCCTCCAGTATACGCCGTACCGCTGGATTCTGGTGTATTGAAAGTGATCTTGCAAATCTTTCGCTCGCCTGTTCGTAGATATCATCCACAGTTTTTATGTTGTAGGAGTTCCTTATCGTGTCATTTCTTGTATATCTGGTTGCCTTAAGTGAGTTCCTGATAACCTTATTTTGAGCTGTCTGGATACGATTGATTTGCGACTCTGAAACGAGAGATCCCCATACCGCAATGGAATATTGCCATATTGGCGTGATAAGTTGTTTGAGTAAAACCATCTTACAGTCGTTTTGCAGACGGCTATTTTTGCCCATTATCCAATCAAGTTTCTTAGCTGTGGTTCTGATTTTGTTGCGCAGAAGATTAACATGCGAAGTCAAGTTAAGTTTGCTATCCAATATAACACCAAGATAGGTTTGCTTAGTACTCGTAGGAATGGCTTGCCCATTTATTTTCGGGGTTATAGGGCCTTTAAAACGAAATTGTTCCTTAATTCGTTTTAGGTTTTTTAAGGTAAACATGACATGACCAGTTTTAGCTCTGTTAACTGTAATGGCCCATTTTTCTGCCCAGTCAGAGAAGTGTTTTAGGTAATCTTCGTTTTTTCTCATGGCAGTAATTGGGTTGTCACTTTTGCTCAGGATAATGGTATCATCAGCGTAAGTCGCCAGCATCATGTCTTGAACTCTAGGAACAGGAAAACTAGAAGATGATGGTTTTTGTATGGTCTCCGGAGTTGGCATATCTGATGAATAAATTGAGTAAAGCACAGGACCAAGATTGCTGCCCTGAGGCACTCCAGCGTTTATTTTTCCTACGCGAGATTTAGATCCATCTGTAGAGTTGACTTCAAAGGTTCTGTTACTAAGGTAATTTTCCAATATTCTAAACATTTTCAAGGGTACTATTTTGACAAGTTTATTCAGAAGGCCAGCATGCCAGACTTTATCGAAAGCTTCAGTAATATCAATGAAGACAGCTGAGCATGATTCGTGATTTTCATAAGCATTTAATATGAATTGCGTGACGCGTGCCAGCTGCTGCTCAGTGGCGTGTTCTCGACGGAAACCGAATTGATGACATGGAATAGCTTTCGAAAACAAAGGAAATTCGAATAGGCGTTTCAACAGCATTTTCTCGAATATCTTTGAGAGCCCAGAAAGAAGACTTATCGGTCTATACGAAGATACCTCTGAACTGTCTTTTCCGGGCTTCAGAATTAACGAGATAGTAGCATGTTTCCATTGCGCAGGATAGTGTCCAAGTCTTAAGATAGAGTTATAGATGAGAACCAAATAAAGCAACGCTTTTTTTGGAAGTTGTTTGATTAACTTGTTGTCAATTTTGTCGCTTCCCGGTGCCTTATTTAAATCGAGCGATTCTATTTCAAGCTTTAGCTCTAGAAAAGTGACAGGTCTTAGAGCAGCTTCAGAACTTTCGTTAAGGCGGGTTTCAAAATCAGCTTGGATTAGACTTCTCTGAAGGCAAGTATTTAATAGCTTCGGGCTAAATCTATTCTCAAGGTGTTTGACAAACTCTTCTGCTTTTTCCGAAATGGTTTTGGTCCAATTTATCTGCGAGTTATTTTTACTTGCTTCCGTGTTTAGATGAATTTTTATGGGAAAATTTGGCTGAGGCTGTTTCTTGAGAGTATTTGTGATTTTCCAGAGTTTCTTTAATTTATATCTGTCATTTATTTCAATACTCTCTAGCCGCTTGTTGATGTTATTGGATTTGAGTTTTTTAAGGGCCTTCCTCAGCTTGTTTTGCGCTGCTTTATATTGTTTAGCCAAATCGGCAGTTCTAAAATTCTTAAAGGCAAGTTTAAGGCGCTGTTTTTCCTCGAGCAGTTCCCTGGTAGCTTCATCCAGAGTGTAATCGTAGTGACTGCCTTGATTCCTAATTTGTGTATTTGATCTAGGGTGAAAAATTGTCCTCGAAGTGGCTTCAGTGGCAGCTTGTTGGATGTTTCTTAGAAAAATATCTACAGCATCCTCAATATCAAGTCCAGAGTTAATTTCAGTATTTAACAAGATTTTTTGCTCCAGTAATTCCTTAAATTTGGCTAGATTTGTGGCTTTAGTTATTATCCTTGTGTTTTTGTTATTTAAATGAAAAGTATTGTCTAGCAATAATTCTATCAGAACAGGCAGGTGATCAGAGGCAAGTTCTGTTGAGGTCTTTATTTTTAAAGAATTATATTTGAGTCCAGCATAAATGGCAAAATCAAGCGCAGAAGGTCTCTTCTTTGTATCAAACGGAAAGTGTGTGGCCCCGCCAGTGGCCAAGATATTGTACCGGTTCTGAGAGTGGATGGCTTCCAGCAGTACACGACCCCTTTTACATGATCTGACATTGCCCCACCACATATGCTTAGAATTCCAGTCACCCGCCAAAATAATTTTTGTATTTTGACCGATTATACTGTCAAAATGCTTGAATAATCTCTGGAAATGTGAGGTGGACCATTCAATAGAAGGTGGGCAGTAGACAGGAGCCACTATTATCATATCCTTCTTGTTGTTATTTTCTGGTAGAAGAACAATTGGAGCGCATTGAAGGCATTCTAAATTTATGGGCTCAAGAGCAGCATGTCTAATGTTTTCTCGGACAAAAATAACTACTCCACCTTTCCTGCGTGACTTTGGGTTAGTAGCAAAATACTTGTGGTAGCCAGGAATTTGTAGAATATTTACAGAAGGGTTAATTTTCAATTCCATAACCATCATTATGTGTATAGAATTATTTTTCATGTAAATTTCTAACTCTGCCATTTTATTTCTTATGCCGCATGCATTCCAAAACGCAATTTTGAGTTGGGTATTATTAAAAGCAACAGGAGCATGCGATGTATTTAAACGATGCTGGTTAACAGAAATGTTGGATGAATTTTGCCTAGTATTGTAAGACATAAAAATAACATAAAATAATGGATTGGAATATTTATTGAACAGCAGTTATTTTTAATTTCAGTTTATCGACACCTTGGCCGAGGAGCAGTCAATTTCCATCTCCCTTTGCAGAGCGACCGCATCATGCGCTAGAGACTTAACAGGTAAGTTTTGAGAGTAAACTTTTGATAAAGTAGAAATTTGATTCCCTTTTTGCAGGTTAATAAATTGCATTAACAAGTCCAATAGGCTGTCCATTTTCTTCTCCATTCGGATGGCAAACGCATATTGCTCATTAGCTTTGTTGATTGGCTGGCTGTTATATGAAGAATTATGTTGTTGGGAGATACTCGGATTTTGCTCCTCTTGAAGTCGTCGCTGCAGAGCCTTCAGATGCCTTTCAGCTGGGTTCCCAGCACGCGATGTACTAGCTGCTCCCCGTGCATCTTCGTTAAAGCGCTCCTGAGGATTCTTCGCAGATGAGCCCTCTCGAATACCAACGCCGCTGGATCCACGCTTTAAATGTTGAGACTTGTGCATCTTCCGCGCTGCAATCTTGACCCGATGTGTAGTACCAGGGAACTTTCCAGTCTTCCGGGTACGCGCCTGTTTATTGGTCTTCACCGTGCCAATAGAAGGGCTAGATTTAAACGGATTCCGCTGTTGAGGGGTGGAGTTCAATTGTTGTTCATCATAAATCCTATTTTGAAGCCTTTTTATGTGAGCCTCGGCCGGGTTCCATCCACGAACAACTTGGCTGTAGGATAATTCGGCATCATTTGCTGATGTGGGCAACCAGAGATGTTTAATATTTTTTTTGGGCTGATCAACGTTAAGAGCTGTCGGTTTTTCCCCCCTACTAGCTTGGTTGTTTCTAAGCCTACTACGCGCCGCTTTAAATGCCTCACACCCCTTGTAACAGCTAACATGTTTACCACCACAATTTGCGCATTTTGGAGCAACATTCCTAGGTTTTAAGCAAGCTGTAGTTGAATGTTTCTCGGCACACTTCATGCATTTATAAGGTAGCTGGCAGTAACTTTTTGTATGCCCATATGCTTGGCAGCGGTGGCACATAACTGGTTCACGTGGCTTGTTCATTCTCTCTACATCTACTGACTGACTGCCAAGCTTTTTTATCTTGAGAATACCCAAGTGCTTGCCATCGGAGTTTACCTGTACCTCAATTTCAAAAATGTTCATAGGATTACCATTGAATCGGTGACGCATGACCCTAACGTATCTAACAGTAAACCCTTGCTTTTCCAATTCGGCTGCTACCCACTGATAAGGCGTTGAGTGGTGTAGATGCCGAATAACGGCCCTGAACCCTCGTTCTGATTTTTTCTGATGGGTGTACATAAGAGTATTGCTGTCTATTAATTTCTTTTTAATTACATTATAGGTTTCCATATCAATACAGTTAATTCGCACTCCACTTCCTGGTGTACTCTTGGTCGAGTATTTTTCTTCTCCAGCAGAGTTCTTGATGATTTCCAACAGGATCTGTATATCCTTTATCTGAGGTAGATGAATTGACGGGATCCTTCGACTGACCGGGACCTGTTGCCATGGATGTTGGTCTGGGAGCAGCTCTCGAGTTGGTTGATCCTGTTTGGAGAGGTTTCCTTTAAGGCCAGTAGAAACAGCAGTGCCAGCAGTATCAACAGAACGAACAGCTTGAGTCGAACGAGCAGCGCCAACAATGCCAGCAGGATCTGCGCGAGAAGCATCAACGGCGAGAGAAGTACCAACAGCGCGAGCAGCACCAGCAGCGCAAGCAACTCCAGCAAGCTTGTTTGGAGACTGATTTGGCTTGGCTTCTTGTACCTGTTTGTGATGGCCAGAAGGGATTCCAACAGGATTAGGAGGCCCTTGACGCTGGCCAGCAAGTTTGTTTTGATGAGCCTCTAGGGATATTTGCTGTGCTACCGTACTAGTAAATTTGTACGGCATAATTGGCGACCATGGGAAGAAGAGAGGGCCGTTGTCCGTGTTTTCCAATTCAACACGTCTTTTTTTTCCAGGAGTTACTGTTGGCTTGGAGTCTGGTGCAGCAGACAGGGAGTTTGGCAGGCGGAGCAGTTCGTCATCAGAATCCGTTGTTTCACTGCAGCGTCGTTTTCCAGGAGTCCGCAACGGGCGGAATGCCTTGCTGGTCGGAGAGGTAAGATTGTGGATCCAATTTTTCACCATGTCAAAATTTTGGTTGTCTTGGGCATCTGTGGTGTCCAAGGGGTCAGGTGGCGTAGGTGAAATGTGCATTATTGTGGATAGCAAACTTCTTCTGGCAGAACACGCGTCATCTGATTTATTTTCATTGCTTTTGCAATTAAGTTGTGCTGCCATATTGGTTTTTGTCAGTATGTTAGTGTCTTTAACAGAAGGTTTTGAAGCCACTGAAGTTGAAGCCGCTACTTGTGTGTGGGATAAATGGCTAGATGTATTGGTGGGTAGTTTAGGAACAAC
This sequence comes from Drosophila gunungcola, assembly GCF_025200985.1. Classification (NCBI taxonomy): domain Eukaryota; kingdom Metazoa; phylum Arthropoda; class Insecta; order Diptera; family Drosophilidae; genus Drosophila; species Drosophila gunungcola. The sequence continues at coordinate 14,984 of NW_026453409.1, forward strand.
TTTATTGGCTATGGTATAGGGATTTTTACAATTAACATTTGTTTCGGTCTTTAACTGATCTGATCGAGGGGCGTAATTGTTCCCAATTGTCAATTTTTTAGGTTTTAAAAGCGTCTCAAGTGCCGTGAGGCTTTCGCTGTCATCCGACTTAATGGGGCCCATGCCAAAAGCGGAGGAAAAACCGCTTCCAGAGTTTGAAAGTAGTGAGATTACGCACTCACCTTGTAATCCAGGTGGGGTCAGTACTTTTAATAGCTTGCTCGTATTTTCCTCAATCTCGGCAGTGGGGCTTAAGGCTTTAGTAGCGGCGGCCATTTTTTTTTTTCAAGTTTACTCAACGACACTCAGGAGAAGACTGTTGATCAGAATTCCCTGGTCGTTATATTTATTGCCCTCTGATTACATGTATTGTAATATTTAGGTACATTAATTGGCGGGAAATAGTATGTACATTGCATTTTTATGTGTTAGTGTATTATGTCTATTTTTTTTTTTTTTTTTTAGCTATGTTTAAGCTTAAAGCTAGATTATGTGTTAGTATATTTTGGGTTACATTGGGATCTCAGTTGAGGGTCACACTGTTATTAAATATAAACATTGGTGGTAATAGAAATTTTAAGCGTGTTTTCTTTTCCCGCAGTAACATTTCCCGCCGTCTATTTTCTCGCCGCAGTATCCTCCCCCGCCGCAGTCGGTTCCCCCGCCGCAGTCGCATCCCCCGCCGCAGTCCTTCCCCCGCCGCAGTCAGTAGCCGCTACTTAGTCGCCGCAAACGTTTCAGTGTGATTTGTTGGCAGCCGAAAATAGTTGATACAGGTGAGTGTGGTTTTGTTTTTGTTTTGTTTCTGTGTTGAATATCTCTCAGCAGTCTCTGTCAATAGTTTTTTTTTTTTTTTTTTTTTTGGCCGGATCCGCAATGCGTTTGCGACTGGTAGATAGTGTAGGCGCAGCGGATTTGTTGGTAGATGTGTTTATGTTTTTGATTTTGATTATTACGCCTTTAATTTTTATTTTTATTTATTTTTTTTTATTTTTATTTCTTGCAGGTCTTGTTTGTCGGAAGCCAAGATACCATTTGAGGCAGGTAAGTGGCTTTTAAATTAAATTGATTTATTGCACAAGTGTTATAAATTTGTTATTATTATATTGCAGGCGCAGCAGAAATATTTACAGGGCGCATCGGAAAATTTTTTGCTGGTACTGGATCGCATTTGTGTCAGATAAGTTTATAATTAAAAAAATTTTTTTAATGCGCATTTAGCTTTTTTTTTTTTTAAGTTTTGTTGTTTTTATTTCTTTCAGGTTCATCCATCGCAGCAGTCAAAGTTTTTTCGGAGGCCAAATACCATTTGTAGCAGGTAAGTAGTTTTTAAGTTAAGATTTTTTTTTTTTATTGAGTGTATGTTAATAATTTTTATTTTTATTATTTTACAGGCGCAGCGGAGATTTTTAGCTGGTACTGGATCGCATTTGAGTCAGATAAGTTTATAATTTAATTTTTTTAATGCGCATTTAGCTTTTTTTTAATTTTGTTATTTTATTTCTTGCAGGTTCATCCATCGCAGCAGTCAAAGTTTTTTCGGAGGCCAAATACCATTTGTAGCAGGTAAGTAGTTTTTAAGTTAAGATTTTTTTTATTGAGTATATGTTAATAATGTTTATTTTTATTATTTTACAGGCGCAGCGGAGATTTTTAGCTGGTACTGGATCGTATTTGAGTCAGATAAGTTTATTATTTAATTTTTTTAAAGCGCATTTAGCTTTTTTTTAAATTTTGTTATTTTTATATCTTGCAGGTTCATCCATCGCAGCAGTCAAAGTTTTTTCGGAGACCAAATACCATTTGTAGCAGGTAAGTAGTTTTTAAGTTAAGATTTTTTTTATTGAGTATATGTTAATAATGTTTATTTTTATTATTTTACAGGCGCAGCGGAGATTTTTAGCTGGTACTGGATCGTATTTGAGTCAGATAAGTTTATTATTTAATTTTTTTAAAGCGCATTTAGCTTTTTTTTAAATTTTGTTATTTTTATATCTTGCAGGTTCATCCATCGCAGCAGTCAAAGTTTTTTCGGAGACCAAATACCATTTGTAGCAGGTAAGTAGTTTTTAAGTTAAGATTTTTTTATTGAGTATATGTTAATAATTTTTATTTTTGTTATTTTACAGGCGCAGCGGAGATTTTTAGCTGGTACTGGATCGCATTTGAGTCAGATAAGTTTATTATTTAATTTTTTTTAAGCGCATTTAGCTTTTTTTTAAATTTTGTTATTTTTATATCTTGCAGGTTCATCCATCGCAGCAGTCAAAGTTTTTTCGGAGACCAAATACCATTTGTAGCAGGTAAGTAGTTTTTAAGTTAAGATTTTTTTATTGAGTATATGTTAATAATTTTTATTTTTGTTATTTTACAGGCGCAGCGGAGATTTTTAGCTGGTGCTGGATCGCATTTGAGTCAGATAAGTTTATTATTTAATTTTTTTAATGCGCATTTAGCTTTTTTTAAATTTTGTTATTTATTTCTTGCAGGTTCATCCATCGCAGCAGTCAAAGTTTTTTCGGAGGCCAAATACCATTTGTAGCAGGTAAGTAGTTTTTAAGTTAAGATTTTTTTTATTGAGTATATGTTAATAATGTTTATTTTTATTATTTTACAGGCGCAGCGGAGATTTTTAGCTGGTACTGGATCGTATTTGAGTCAGATAAGTTTATTATTTAATTTTTTTAAAGCGCATTTAGCTTTTTTTTAAATTTTGTTATTTTATATCTTGCAGGTTCATCCATCGCAGCAGTCAAAGTTTTTTCGGAGACCAAATACCATTTGTAGCAGGTAAGTAGTTTTTAAGTTAAGATTTTTTTTATTGAGTATATGTTAATAATGTTTATTTTTATTATTTTACAGGCGCAGCGGAGATTTTTAGCTGGTACTGGATCGTATTTGAGTCAGATAAGTTTATTATTTAATTTTTTTAAAGCGCATTTAGCTTTTTTTTAAATTTTGTTATTTTTATATCTTGCAGGTTCATCCATCGCAGCAGTCAAAGTTTTTTCGGAGACCAAATACCATTTGTAGCAGGTAAGTAGTTTTTAAGTTAAGATTTTTTTATTGAGTATATGTTAATAATTTTTTTCAAGTTTACTCAACGACACTCAGGAGAAGACTGTTGATCAGAATCCCCTGGTCGTAATATTTATTGGCCTCTGATTACATGTTTGTAATATTTAGGTACATTAAATGGCGGGAACTAGTATATACATTGCATTTTTATGTGTTAGTGTATTATGTCTATTTTTGGTTTTTAGCTATTTTGTAAGTTTTAAAGCTAGATTATGTGTTAGTATATTTTGGGTTACATTTGGGATTTTTTAGTTTAGGGTCACACTGTAATTTATTGTAAACATTGGTGGTAGTAATTTTAAGCGTGTTTTCTTTTCCCGCAGTAATATTTCTCGCCGACTGATTTCTCGCCGCCGTGTCCTCCCCCGCCGCGGTCTCCTCCCCCGCCGCCGTCGGTTCCCCCGCCGCAGTCCTTCCCCCGCCGCCGTCATTTAGTAAGAGCCGCCGTCGCAATCGCTCCAGGATGATTTGATAGCAAGCAAAACAATTGTGGCAGGTGAGTTTTTTGTTTTGTTTGCATCTCTTTCAGCACTCTTCAGTAGACTTTTGGCCGGATCCGCAATGCGTTTGTGGTAGGTAAGTTTTTGTAGTCGCAGCGGTTGAGTGTTGGCAGGTGTGTTTATATTTGGATTTTGTTTATTGCGTATTATTTTGGTTTGTTTATACGCAGGCCCTGCGGGAGTTTGGTTAGTTTTGGATGCCAACAATACCCTTCAATTCAGGTAAGTAGTTTTTAATTTATATTTGTTGATTGAGTCTGTGTTAATATTTTTTATTTTTATTGTTTCGCAGGCGCAGTGGGAATTTTTTTGCTGGTGATTCGCAGTTGTGTCAGTTAAGTTTAATGGTTAAATAATTTGTTTTTTATTGCACATTTGGTTTTAGTGTTAGCAGTTTCTGGATCGCATTTGTGTCAGGTAAGATTATGTTTTAGTTTTGTTTATTGTTTATTAGATTTTTTTTTTTTTATTTTTATTTCTCACAGATTAGTCCCTCGCAGCCGTCTCAATCGTAGCTTCATCTTTCTCCGCAGTCCGGTCGTCTGGAGTCACAGGAAGAGATCCGTCCAGCCAGGGTGCCCTTAGCTGACTTTGGGTAAGGATGTTGCTGGATTTAGTGGCACGTCTAACTGGACTGTGGAGGACCAGAAAGGATGGGTAAATCTCCCGCCACAGACGTCTTAGCTTGGACCAGAGAGGAATCTGTTGGCTGAGACAGCTGTGTGTCTGTGTGGGAAGTGTCCCTCGCTGCTGTCTTGTCTCAAGATCCTTATAGGATTCCTTCGCGTCAGTTGTCGGCGTCCTGAGGTATTCGAGTACATAGTAGCTACACGTACTGGATGGCTTTTTGTGTCAGATAAGTTTATATTTTTAAATTTGTTTATAACGCATTTTGCTTTAAAAGATTTTTTATTTATATTTCTCGCAGGTTCGTCCGTAGCAGCAGCCTCGGATTTACGGATACCAAAGGACCCTTTAAAACAGGTAAGTAGTTTTTATTTAAATTTGTTAATTTAGTGTGTGTTTATGATTTTTTATTTTTATTATTTCGCAGGCGCAGCGGAGATTTCTTTTGCTGGTACTGGATCGCTTTTTGTGTCGGGTAAGTTTGTGATTTTAAATTTGTTTATTGCGCGTTTAGTTTTGAATAATGATTTATTTATATTTCTTGCAGGTTCATCCGTAGCAGCAGACACAAATTTTAGGATACCGGAGGACTCTTTAATGCAGGTTAGTAGTTTTTAAATTTAATTTGTTAATTTAGTATGTGTTTATAATTTTAATTTTTATTGTTTCGCAGGCGCAGCGGATCTCTTTTTATTCTTTGTTGGTACTGGATCGCTTTTGTGTCAGATAAGTTTATGTTTTTAAATTTGCTTATAGTGCATTTAGCTTTAAAAGATTTTGTATTTATATTTATCGCAGGTTCATCCGTAGCTGCAGACACGGATTTTTGGATAGCAGGTAAGTAGTTTTTTAATTTAAATTTGTTACTTTAGTGTGTGTTTATAATTTTTATTTTTATTGTTTCGCAGGCGCAGCGGAGATTTATTATGCTGGTATTGGATCGCTTTTGTGTCGGGTAAGTTTGTGTTTTTTTAAATTTGTTTAATGCGCGTTTTGTTTAAAATAATATTTTATTTATAATTCTTGCAGATTCGTCCGTAGCAGCAGACACAGATTTTAGGACACCGGAGGACTCTTTAATGCAGGTAAGTAGTTTTTAAATTTAATTTGTTAATTTAGTGTGCGTTTATAATTTTTATTTTTATTATTTCGCAGGCGCAGCGGAGATTACTTTTGCTGGTACTGGATCGCTTTTTGTGTCAGGTAAGTTTGTGATTTTAAATTTGTTTATTGCGCGTTTAGTTTTAAATAATATTTTATTTATATTTCTTGCAGGTTCGTCCGTAGCAGCAGACACAGATTTTTAGGATACCGAAGGACTCTTTAATGCAGGTTAGTAGTTTTTAAATTTAATTTGTTAATTTAGTATGTGTTTATAATTTTAATTTTTATTGTTTCGCAGGCGCAGCGGATCTCTTTTTATTCTTTGTTGGTACTGGATCGCTTTTGTGTCAGATAAGTTTATGTTTTTAAATTTGCTTATAGTGCATTTAGCTTTAAAAGATTTTGTATTTATATTTATCGCAGGTTCGTCCGTATCTGCAGACACGGATTTTTGGATAGCAGGTAAGTAGTTTTTTAATTTAAATTTGTTACTTTAGTGTGTGTTTATAATTTTTATTTTTATTGTTTCGCAGGCGCAGCGGAGATTTATTATGCTGTTATTGGATCGCTTTTGTGTCGGGTAAGTTTGTGTTTTTTAAATTTGTTTAATGCGCGTTTTGTTTAAAATAATATTTTATTTATATTACTTGCAGGTTCGTCCTTAGCGGCGGACACAGATTTTAGGATACCGGAGGACTCTTTATTGCAGGAAAGTAGTTTTTTTAAATTTAATTTGTTAATTTAGTATGCGTTTATAATTTTTATTTTTATTATTTCGCAGGCGCAGCGGAGATTTCTTTTGCTGGTATTGGATCGCTTTTGTGTCGGGTAAATTTGTGTTTTTAAATTTGTTTAATGCGCGTTTAGTTTGAAATAATATTTTATTTATGTTTCTTGCAGGTTCGTCCGTAGCAGAAGACCCAGATTTTTCAGAAACCAGAGGACCCTTTAATGTAGGTAAGTAATATTTAATTTAAATTTGTTGATTAAGTGTTATAATATTTTATTTTTATTATTTTGCAGGCGCAGCAGAGATCCCCTTTTTTTTCCTCTTTTGCTGGAGCTGGATCGTCTTTGTGTCAGATAAGTTTGTGTTTATTTAAATTGATTTAAATTTGTTGATTGAGTATGTGTTATTTTTTTTTAATTTTTATTATTTTGCAGGTGCAGCGTACATTTTTAGAGGATACTGGATCGCATTTGTGTTTTGTATGAATATGTTTTAATTTTGTTTATTGCATGTTAAGCTTTAATATTTTTATTTATTTTTTATTTTGATTTATCGCAGGTTCATCCATCGCCGCCGTCACAGTCGTAGCTTTGTCCCTCTCCACTGTCGCAGTCGTCAGGAAACTCAGGAAAAGATCGACCCAGCTAGGCCGACCTTTGCTGGATTTAGAAAAGACAATGTTGGATTCAATGGCTCGTCTGACAGTAAGGAGTCCGTTGGCTGAGGCAGCCGAGCGTCTGTATGGATGGTATCCCTCGCCGCTGTCATGTAGCGCAGGATTTTCTCTATAGGCCAGGAAGCGTTCAGGGCAGTATCAGGTGCTTGTGGAGATCAGGTTCCACATTCGTATGAGTTATTACAGGTGAGTGCATTGTCTGTTACTTCAATAGTCCTGTTTTGGTCCATTGTGTCCTCTGCGTTTTTGGAGAGTCAGCCTTTGTAACAATATCCCCAATGGGGAGCTGTGGTTGATAAGGACCCCTAATCGCGCATCATGTGTCGTGTTTATTGTATTTCTCCAGTTTAGGAGAGTCAGTTGCAAGGGACCCCTTTTTTGGGGGAGCTGCACTTGGCAAGGACCCTTTGCTGTGAGCAATTTTTTTTGTGTTTCTGTTTAAGTCTCGCATTTTGGAAAGTCGACCTTTACAGCAAGGACCCAGAGGGAGAGCTGTGGTTGATAAGGACCCTTAATTATTCCAGGTGTCTTGATTTTTATTTGTGTTCATAATAGCTCAGTTTGGGAGAGCGAACTGTGGTAAGGACCCCTTTTTTGGGAGAATTGCAGTTTGCAAAACCTCCAGTGAGAGCGCCAAACAATTTCTTGGTCCAGTTTAGGAGAGTCAAGAGCAGTAAGGACCCCTTAATTTGGGAGAGCTGTTTATGGCAAGGACCCTTTATTTCAGGCATTAATTTAATTTTGATTTAGTTTACGCGTCCGTGTTTCCTTATGGAATCTCCATCGCCGCAGTCGGAGGGTGGTTGGGGTTGGTAAGTGTGTTTTGTTTTGATTTTATTTATTGTGAGTGTGTTTTTTTTTCAAGTTTACTCAACGACACTCAGGAGAAGACTGTTGATCAGAATTCCCTGGTCGTTATATTTATTGCCCTCTGATTACATGTATTGTAATATTTAGGTACATTAAATGGCGGGAAATAGTATGTACATTGCATTTTTATGTGTTAGTGTATTATGTCTATTTTTTTTATTTTTAGCTATGTTTAAGCTTAAAGCTAGATTATGTGTTAGTATATTTTGGGTTACATTGGGATTTTAGGTTGAGGGTCACACTGTTATTTAATATAAACATTGGTGGTAACAATTTTAAGCGTGTTTTCTTATCCCGCACTAACATTTCCCGCTGTCTAATTTCTCGCCGCAGTATCCTCCCCCGCCGCAGTCGCCTCCCCCGCCGCAGTCGCATCCCCCGCCGCAGTCCTTCCCCCGCCGCAGTCAGGAGCCTCTTGTTTTGATCGCCGCAAACATTCCAGTGTGTTTTGCCAGTGGCCGAGAGAAGCTTGGGTCAGGTGAGTGTGATTTTGTTTTGTTTTGTTTCTGTGTTTCTCTCAGCAGTCAAATTTGGCCGGATCCGCAATGCGTTTGTGACAGGTAAGTTGGAATAGTCGCAGTGGATGTTTATTGACGGATGTGTTTATGTTTTTGATTTTAGTTATAGCGCATTTAATTATAATTTATTTTATTTCTTGCAGATTTCCATCGCGAGTCTTCTTCTTGCTTGTCAGAAGCCAAGATACCATTTGTGGCAGGTAAGTGGCTTTTAATTTAAATTGATTTATTGCACAAGTGTTATAATTTTTGATTTGTTATTGTGCAGGCGCAGCTGAAGTTTTTACTGGGACTGACTCGCTTTATTGGCATGTATTAATGTTTTGGGTTATTTTTTTTTAATAGTGCGTTTAATTTTAATTTTTCCTTTTTGCATTTTTCGCAGAGTCGTCCACCGCAGCAGTCATAGCCCTTCGGAGGCCAAGAGGAACCGTTTGAAGCAGGGAAGTAGCTTTTAATTTAGATTTATTTGTTGCGCATGTGTGTTATAATTTTTGTTTATTTTTTCCGCAGGCGCTGCCGGAAATTGGTTGGGCTGGATCGCTTATGTGGCAGTTACGTTTGTGTTTTGATTTTATATTACTCAATTATTTTGATTTAGAGCACATTTTCTTTTTCCCTTTTTTTCAGGTTCTTCCATCGCAGTAGTCAGAAAGGATTTCCCTTTTTTTTCCATGGCCAAGAAATCATTTTAGCCAGGTGAGTAGCTTTTAGTTTAGATTTATTTATGTGTTAATATTTATTATTTTTTAATTTTCAGGCGCCGCATTTTGGTACTGGATCGCGTTTATGTTAGTTAAGTTTATGTTTTAAATTTATTTATTGTGCGTTTGGTATGTTATATGTTAATCATTTTAATTTTTATTATTTTACAGGCGCAGCGGAGGATTTTTTTGTTGTTGCTGGATCATACATGAGTCAGATAAGTTTATGTTTTATTTTGTTTTTAGTTTTTTTCAAGTTTACTCAACGACACTCAGGAGAAGACTGTTGATCAGAATTCCCTGGTCGTTATATTTATTGCCCTCTGATTACATGTATTGTAATATTTAGGTACATTAAATGGCGGGAAATAGTATATACATTGCATTTTTATGTGTTAGTGTATTATGTCTATTTTTGGTTTTTAGCTATTTTGTAAGTTTTAAAGCTAGATTATGTGTTAGTATATTTTGGGTTACATTTGGGATTTTTTAGTTTAGGGTCACACTGTAATTTATTGTAAACATTGGTGGTAGTAATTTTAAGCGTGTTTTCTTTTCCCGCAGTAATATTTCTCGCCGACTGATTTTTTTCAAGTTTACTCAACGACACTCAGGAGAAGACTGTTGATCAGAATTCCCTGGTCGTTATATTTATTGCCCTCTGATTACATGTATTGTAATATTTAGGTACATTAAATGGCGGGAAATAGTATGTACATTGCATTTTTATGTGTTAGTGTATTATGTCTATTTTTTTTATTTTTAGCTATGTTTAAGCTTAAAGCTAGATTATGTGTTAGTATATTTTGGGTTACATTGGGATTTTAGGTTGAGGGTCACACTGTTATTTAATATAAACATTGGTGGTAACAATTTTAAGCGTGTTTTCTTATCCCGCACTAACATTTCCCGCTGTCTAATTTCTCGCCGCAGTATCCTCCCCCGCCGCAGTCGCCTCCCCCGCCGCAGTCGCATCCCCCGCCGCAGTCCTTCCCCCGCCGCAGTCAGGAGCCTCTTGTTTTGATCGCCGCAAACATTCCAGTGTGTTTTGCCAGTGGCCGAGAGAAGCTTGGGTCAGGTGAGTGTGATTTTGTTTTGTTTTGTTTCTGTGTTTCTCTCAGCAGTCAAATTTGGCCGGATCCGCAATGCGTTTGTGACAGGTAAGTTGGAATAGTCGCAGTGGATGTTTATTGACGGATGTGTTTATGTTTTTGATTTTAGTTATAGCGCATTTAATTATAATTTATTTTATTTCTTGCAGATTTCCATCGCGAGTCTTCTTCTTGCTTGTCAGAAGCCAAGATACCATTTGTGGCAGGTAAGTGGCTTTTAATTTAAATTGATTTATTGCACAAGTGTTATAATTTTTGATTTGTTATTGTGCAGGCGCAGCTGAAGTTTTTACTGGGACTGACTCGCTTTATTGGCATGTATTAATGTTTTGGGTTATTTTTTTTTAATAGTGCGTTTAATTTTAATTTTTCCTTTTTGCATTTTTCGCAGAGTCGTCCACCGCAGCAGTCATAGCCCTTCGGAGGCCAAGAGGAACCGTTTGAAGCAGGGAAGTAGCTTTTAATTTAGATTTATTTGTTGCGCATGTGTGTTATAATTTTTGTTTATTTTTTCCGCAGGCGCTGCCGGAAATTGGTTGGGCTGGATCGCTTATGTGGCAGTTACGTTTGTGTTTTGATTTTATATTACTCAATTATTTTGATTTAGAGCACATTTTCTTTTTCCCTTTTTTTCAGGTTCTTCCATCGCAGTAGTCAGAAAGGATTTCCCTTTTTTTTCCATGGCCAAGAAATCATTTTAGCCAGGTGAGTAGCTTTTAGTTTAGATTTATTTATGTGTTAATATTTATTATTTTTTAATTTTCAGGCGCCGCATTTTGGTACTGGATCGCGTTTATGTTAGTTAAGTTTATGTTTTAAATTTATTTATTGTGCGTTTGGTATGTTATATGTTAATCATTTTAATTTTTATTATTTTACAGGCGCAGCGGAGGATTTTTTTGTTGTTGCTGGATCATACATGAGTCAGATAAGTTTATGTTTTTATTTTGTTTTTAGCGCATTTAGTTTTAAGGATTTTTTGTTTTTATTTCCCGCAGATTCGTTCATAGCAGCAGACTCAGATTTTCGGATGCCGGAATACCTTTTAAGACAGGTAAGAAGCTTTTATTTTAAATTTGTTAATTGAGTAAGTGTTATATTTTTATTTGTGTTATTTTTTAGGCGCAGTGGAATTTTTCTGATGAATACTGGATTGCATTTATTGTCAGGTGTTTTAATTTTGTATATTGCACGTTGTTTTAAATTTTTATTTATTATTTATTTAATTTGTTTTTAATTTATGTTTCTTGCAGGTTTGTCTGCCGCAGTCGTCACAGCCGTATTTTCTTCTTTCTCCGCAGTTGCAATCGTCAGGAATCACAGGAAATGGTCAACCCAGCCAGGTTGTGCTTAGTTGGCTTTGGATAAGGATATTGATGGATTTAGTGGCGCGCTGTCTGGAATATGAGGGACCAGTGAGGATGGACAAATCCCCCGCCGCAGTCGTCTAGGCTTGGACCAGAAGAATTCGATGGCTGTGTCAGATAAGTTTATGATTTAATTATGTTTATTGCGAGTTCAGTTTTAAAGAGTTTTTAATTTTTATTTCTCGCAGATTTGTCCATGGAAGCAGTCCCGGATTGTCGGATGCCAAAAAGCCCTTTAAGGCTGGTAAGTAGCTTTTGGTCTAAGTTTGTTAATTGTGTATATGTTAATCGTTTTAATTTTTTATTATATCACAGGCGCAGCGGAAGATTTTTTTTGTTGTTACTGGATCATATTTGAGTCAGATAAGTTTATAGTATAATTTTTATTTAATGCGCATTTAGCTTTTGTAAATTTTTGTTTTTAATTTTATTTTTAGCAGATTCTTCCATCGCAGCAGTCGGAGTTTGGAGGCCAAAAATCATTTTATGCAGGTAAGTAACTTTTAAGTTTAGATTTATTGATTGCGCTTGTGTATTTTTTTAAAATTTTTTTCTTTTTTTTTTTTTCTGTAGACGTATCCCTCGCCGCAGTCGTGTTTACCAGGACCCTGGCAAGCCCAAGCGTGGTTCTGGCTGTGTGTTTGTATGGAATTTACTCGTCGCAGTTTTTATGTGGTTGGGGTAGGTAAGTATTTATTGTTTTGACTTTGTTTATTGTGAGTGTGATTTTTAATTATGTTATTATTTTTAATTTTTACAGGCTTGTCCCTCGCCGCAGTCGTGTGGAATTCCCTCGCCGCAGTCAAGGTGTGGTTGGGGTAGGAGGTGTGTTTTGTTTTGCATTTGTTTATTGTGAGTGTGTTTTTAATTATGTTGTTGTTTTGTTTTTTACAGATGTATCCCTCGCCGCAGTCGTGTGCACCTGAAGCCGGTCAGGAGCCCAATTGGGTTCCAATAATGAGACTGTGTGGAATTCCCTCGCCGCAGTCAAGGTGTAGGTTGGGGTAGGAAGTGTGTTTTGTTTTGGTTTCGTTTATTGCGAGTGTGTTTTTAATTATGTTGTTATTTTGTTTTTTTTTGCAGGTGAATCCCTCGCCGCAGTCGTGTGCACCCGAAGCCGGGTAGGAGCCCAAATACGTTCCAATAGTGTGTCTGTGTGGAATTCCCTCGCCGCAGTCAAGATGTGGTTGGGGTAGGAAGTGTATTTTGTTTTGGCTTTTTTTTTTTATTGTGAGTGTGTTTTTAATTATGTTGTTATTTTGTTTTTTACAGATGTATCCCTCGCCGCAGTCGTGTGCACCCGAAGCCGGTCAGGAGTCCAAGCGTGGTTCAGACAAGTGAATTTGTTTTGTTTTTATTTGTTATAAATGATGTGTTTTTAAATATGCCCTTTTTTCCCGCAGGTTCGTCCATACGAGCAGATTGAAGTCGTAGCGCCACCCCTCTCCGCAGCTTCAACCATCATGAATCGCAAGGATGTTCCACCAATTAGGCTGACCCTAGCTGGCAGTAAGGAAGGGAAGATACCCCGCTGCCGTCGCCTTTCTTTGGATCAGAAAGGAGTCCATCGGCTGTATGCGCGCCTGTGTGTTCGCGCAGAGCGTGTCCCTCGCTGCAGTCGTGTCCGGAGATCCTTGTAGGAGTTCGTTGCATCAGTTTTCACCGTCATGGTCAATCAGAGGCGCGACCAATCAGGCAGCGCGAGGCCTTTCCTATGGCCAGGAAAGCTGTCAAGGCAGGAACTTATGCTTGTCAAGTTTACTCAACGACACTCAGGAGAAGACTGTTGATCAGAATTCCCTGGTCGTTATATTTATTGCCCTCTGATTACATGTATTGTAATATTTAGGTACATTAAATGGCGGGAAATAGTATGTACATTGCATTTTTATGTGTTAGTGTATTATGTCTATTTTTTTTTTTTTAGCTATGTTTAAGCTTAAAGCTAGATTATGTGTTAGTATATTTTGGGTTACATTGGGATTTTAGGTTGAGGGTCACACTGTTATTTAATATAAACATTGGTGGTAACAATTTTAAGCGTGTTTTCTTATCCCGCACTAACATTTCCCGCTGTCTAATTTCTCGCCGCAGTATCCTCCCCCGCCGCAGTCGCCTCCCCCGCCGCAGTCGCATCCCCCGCCGCAGTCCTTCCCCCGCCGCAGTCAGGAGCCTCTTGTTTTGATCGCCGCAAACATTCCAGTGTGTTTTGCCAGTGGCCGAGAGAAGCTTGGGTCAGGTGAGTGTGATTTTGTTTTGTTTTGTTTCTGTGTTTCTCTCAGCAGTCAAATTTGGCCGGATCCGCAATGCGTTTGTGACAGGTAAGTTGGAATAGTCGCAGTGGATGTTTATTGACGGATGTGTTTATGTTTTTGATTTTAGTTATAGCGCATTTAATTATAATTTATTTTATTTCTTGCAGATTTCCATCGCGAGTCTTCTTCTTGCTTGTCAGAAGCCAAGATACCATTTGTGGCAGGTAAGTGGCTTTTAATTTAAATTGATTTATTGCACAAGTGTTATAATTTTTGATTTGTTATTGTGCAGGCGCAGCTGAAGTTTTTACTGGGACTGACTCGCTCTATTGGCATGTATTAATGTTTTGGGTTATTTTTTTTAATAGTGCGTTTAATTTTAATTTTTCCTTTTTGCATTTTTCGCAGAGTCGTCCACCGCAGCAGTCATAGCCCTTCGGAGGCCAAGAGGAACCGTTTGAAGCAGGGAAGTAGCTTTTAATTTAGATTTATTTGTTGCGCATGTGTGTTATAATTTTTGTTTATTTTTTTCCGCAGGCGCTGCCGGAAATTGGTTGGGCTGGATCGCTTATGTGGCAGTTACGTTTGTGTTTTGATTTATATTACTCAATTATTTTGATTTAGAGCACATTTTCTTTTTCCCTTTTTTCAGGTTCTTCCATCGCAGTAGTCAGAAAGGATTTCCCTTTTTTTTCCATGGCCAAGAAATCATTTTAGCCAGGTGAGTAGCTTTTAGTTTAGATTTATTTATGTGTTAATATTTATTATTTTTTAATTTTCAGGCGCCGCATTTTGGTACTGGATCGCGTTTATGTTAGTTAAGTTTATGTTTTAAATTTATTTATTGTGCGTTTGGTATGTTATATGTTAATCATTTTAATTTTTATTATTTTACAGGCGCAGCGGAGGATTTTTTTTGTTGTTGCTGGATCATACATGAGTCAGATAAGTTTATGTTTTTATTTTGTTTTTAGCGCATTTAGTTTTAAGGATTTTTTGTTTTATTTCCCGCAGATTCGTTCATAGCAGCAGACTCAGATTTTCGGATGCCGGAATACCTTTTAAGACAGGTAAGAAGCTTTTATTTTAAATTTGTTAATTGAGTAAGTGTTATATTTTTATTTGTGTTATTTTTTAGGCGCAGTGGAATTTTTCTGATGAATACTGGATTGCATTTATTGTCAGGTGTTTTAATTTTGTATATTGCACGTTGTTTTAAATTTTATTTATTATTTATTTAATTTGTTTTTAATTTATGTTTCTTGCAGGTTTGTCTGCCGCAGTCGTCACAGCCGTATTTTCTTCTTTCTCCGCAGTTGCAATCGTCAGGAATCACAGGAAATGGTCAACCCAGCCAGGTTGTGCTTAGTTGGCTTTGGATAAGGATATTGATGGATTTAGTGGCGCGCTGTCTGGAATATGAGGGACCAGTGAGGATGGACAAATCCCCCGCCGCAGTCGTCTAGGCTTGGACCAGAAGAATTCGATGGCTGTGTCAGATAAGTTTATGATTTAATTATGTTTATTGCGAGTTCAGTTTTAAAGAGTTTTTAATTTTTATTTCTCGCAGATTTGTCCATGGAAGCAGTCCCGGATTGTCGGATGCCAAAAAGCCCTTTAAGGCTGGTAAGTAGCTTTTGGTCTAAGTTTGTTAATTGTGTATATGTTAATCGTTTTAATTTTTTATTATATCACAGGCGCAGCGGAAGATTTTTTTTGTTGTTACTGGATCATATTTGAGTCAGATAAGTTTATAGTATAATTTTTATTTAATGCGCATTTAGCTTTTGTAAATTTTTGTTTTTAATTTTATTTTTAGCAGATTCTTCCATCGCAGCAGTCGGAGTTTGGAGGCCAAAAATCATTTTATGCAGGTAAGTAACTTTTAAGTTTAGATTTATTGATTGCGCTTGTGTATTTTTTTAAAATTTTTTTCTTTTTTTTTTTCTGTAGACGTATCCCTCGCCGCAGTCGTGTTTACCAGGACCCTGGCAAGCCCAAGCGTGGTTCTGGCTGTGTGTTTGTATGGAATTTACTCGTCGCAGTTTTTATGTGGTTGGGGTAGGTAAGTATTTATTGTTTTGACTTTGTTTATTGTGAGTGTGATTTTTAATTATGTTATTATTTTTAATTTTTACAGGCTTGTCCCTCGCCGCAGTCGTGTGGAATTCCCTCGCCGCAGTCAAGGTGTGGTTGGGGTAGGAGGTGTGTTTTGTTTTGCATTTGTTTATTGTGAGTGTGTTTTTAATTATGTTGTTGTTTTGTTTTTTACAGATGTATCCCTCGCCGCAGTCGTGTGCACCTGAAGCCGGTCAGGAGCCCAATTGGGTTCCAATAATGAGACTGTGTGGAATTCCCTCGCCGCAGTCAAGGTGTAGGTTGGGGTAGGAAGTGTGTTTTGTTTTGGTTTCGTTTATTGCGAGTGTGTTTTTAATTATGTTGTTATTTTGTTTTTTTTGCAGGTGAATCCCTCGCCGCAGTCGTGTGCACCCGAAGCCGGGTAGGAGCCCAAATACGTTCCAATTTTTTTTTCAAGTTTACTCAACGACACTCAGGAGAAGACTGTTGATCAGAATTCCCTGGTCGTTATATTTATTGCCCTCTGATTACATGTATTGTAATATTTAGGTACATTAAATGGCGGGAAATAGTATATACATTGCATTTTTATGTGTTAGTGTATTATGTCTATTTTTGGTTTTTAGCTATTTGTAAGTTTTAAGCTAGATTATGTGTTAGTATATTTGGGTTACATTTGGGATTTTTTAGTTTAGGGTCACACTGTAATTTATTGTAAACATTGGTGGTAGTAATTTAAGCGTGTTTTCTTTTCCGCAGTAATATTTCTCGCCGACTGATTCTCGCCGCCGTGTCCTCCCCCGCCGCGGTCTCCCTCCCCCGCCGCCGTCGGTTTTTTTTTCAAGTTTACTCAACGACACTCAGGAGAAGACTGTTGATCAGAATTCCCTGGTCGTTATATTTATTGCCCTCTGATTACATGTATTGTAATATTTAGGTACATTAAATGGCGGGAAATAGTATATACATTGCATTTTTATGTGTTAGTGTATTATGTCTATTTTTGGTTTTTAGCTATTTTGTAAGTTTTAAAGCTAGATTATGTGTTAGTATATTTTGGGTTACATTTGGGATTTTTTAGTTTAGGGTCACACTGTAATTTATTGTAAACATTGGTGGTAGTAATTTTAAGCGTGTTTTCTTTTCCCGCAGTAATATTTCTCGCCGACTGATTTCTCGCCGCCGTGTCCTCCCCCGCCGCGGTCTCCTCCCCCGCCGCCGTCGGTTCCCCCGCCGCAGTCCTTCCCCCGCCGCCGTCATTTAGTAAGAGCCGCCGTCGCAATCGCTCCCGGATGATTTGATAGCAAGCAAAACAATTGTGGCAGGTGAGTTTTTTGTTTTGTTTGCATCTCTTTCAGCACTCTTCAGTAGACTTTTGGCCGGATCCGCAATGCGTTTGTGGTAGGTAAGTTTTTGTAGTCGCAGCGGTTGAGTGTTGGCAGGTGTGTTTATATTTGGATTTTGTTTATTGCGTATTATTTTGGTTTGTTTATACGCAGGCCCTGCGGGAGTTTGGTTAGTTTTGGATGCCAACAATACCCTTCAATTCAGGTAAGTAGTTTTTAATTTATATTTGTTGATTGAGTCTGTGTTAATATTTTTTATTTTTATTGTTTCGCAGGCGCAGTGGGAATTTTTTTGCTGGTGATTCGCAGTTGTGTCAGTTAAGTTTAATGGTTAAATAATTTGTTTTTTATTGCGCATTTGGTTTTAGTGTTAGCAGTTTCTGGATCGCATTTGTGTCAGGTAAGATTATGTTTTAGTTTTGTTTATTGTTTATTAGATTTTTTTTTTTTATTTTTATTTCTCACAGATTAGTCCCTCGCAGCCGTCTCAATCGTAGCTTCATCTTTCTCCGCAGTCCGGTCGTCTGGAGTCACAGGAAGAAATCCGTCCAGGCAGGGTGCCCTTAGCTGACTTTGGGTAAGGATGTTGCTGGATTTAGTGGCACGTCTAACTGGACTGTGGAGGACCAGAAAGGATGGTTAAATCTCCCGCCACAGACGTCTTAGCTTGGACCAGAGAGGAATCTGTTGGCTGAGACAGCTGTGTGTCTGTGTGGGAAGTGTCCCTCGCTGCTGTCTTGTCTCAAGATCCTTATAGGATTCCTTCGCGTCAGTTGTCGGCGTCCTGAGGTATTCGAGTACATAGTAGCTACACGTACTGGATGGCTTTTGTGTCAGATAAGTTTATATTTTTAAATTTGTTTATAACGCATTTTGCTTTAAAAGATTTTTTATTTATATTTCTCGCAGGTTCGTCCGTAGCAGCAGCCTCGGATTTACGGATACCAAAGGACCCTTTAAAACAGGTAAGTAGTTTTTATTTAAATTTGTTAATTTAGTGTGTGTTTATGATTTTTTATTTTTATTATTTCGCAGGCGCAGCGGAGATTTCTTTTGCTGGTACTGGATCGCTTTTTGTGTCGGGTAAGTTTGTGATTTTAAATTTGTTTATTGCGCGTTTAGTTTTAAATAATGATTTATTTATATTTCTTGCAGGTTCATCCGTAGCAGCAGACACAAATTTTAGGATACCGGAGGACTCTTTAATGCAGGTAAGTAATTTTTAAATTTAGTTTGTTAATTTAGTATGTGTTTATAATTTTTATTTTTATTGTTTCGCAGACGCAGCGGATCTCTTTTTATTCTTTGCTGGTACTGGATCGCTTTTGTGTCAGATAAGTTTATGTTTTTAAATTTGCTTATAGTGCATTTAGCTTTAAAAGATTTTGTATTTATATTTATCGCAGGTTCGTCCGTATCTGCAGACACGGATTTTTGGATAGCAGGTAAGTAGTTTTTTAATTTAAATTTTTTACTTTAGTGTGTGTTTATAATTTTTATTTTTATTGTTTCGCAGGCGCAGCGGAGATTTATTATGCTGTTATTGGATCGCTTTTGTGTCGGGTAAGTTTGTGTTTTTTTAAATTTGTTTAATGCGCGTTTTGTTTAAAATAATATTTTATTTATATTACTTGCAGGTTCGTCCGTAGCGGCAGACACAGATTTTAGGATACCGGAGGACTCTTTATTGCAGGTAAGTAGTTTTTAAATTTAATTTGTTAATTTAGTATGCGTTTATAATTTTTATTTTTATTATTTCGCAGGCGCAGCGGAGATTTCTTTTGCTGGTACTGGATCGCTTTTTGTGTCAGGTAAGTTTGTGATTTTAAATTTGTTTATTGCGCGTTTAGTTTTAAATAATATTTTATTTATATTTCTTGCAGGTTCGTCCGTAGCAGCAGACACAGATTTTTAGGATACCGAAGGACTCTTTAATGCAGGTTAGTAGTTTTTAAATTTAATTTGTTAATTTAGTAAGTGTTTATAATTTTATTTTTATTGTTTCGCAGGCGCAGCGGATCTCTTTTTATTCTTTGTTGGTACTGGATCGCTTTTGTGTCAGATAAGTTTATGTTTTTAAATTTGCTTATAGTGCATTTAGCTTTAAAAGATTTTGTATTTATATTTATCGCAGGTTCGTCCGTATCTGCAGACACGGATTTTTGGATAGCAGGTAAGTAGTTTTTTAATTTAAATTTGTTACTTTAGTGTGTGTTTATAATTTTTATTTTTATTGTTTCGCAGGCGCAGCGGAGATTTATTATGCTGTTATTGGATCGCTTTTGTGTCGGGTAAGTTTGTGTTTTTTAAATTTGTTTAATGCGCGTTTTGTTTAAAATAATATTTTATTTATATTACTTGCAGGTTCGTCCGTAGCGGCAGACACAGATTTTAGGATACCGGAGGACTCTTTATTGCAGGTAAGTAGTTTTTAAATTTAATTTGTTAATTTAGTATGCGTTTATAATTTTTATTTTTATTATTTCGCAGGCGCAGCGGAGATTTCTTTTGCTGGTATTGGATCGCTTTTGTGTCGGGTAAATTTGTGTTTTTAAATTTGTTTAATGCGCGTTTAGTTTGAAATAATATTTTATTTATGTTTCTTGCAGGTTCGTCCGTAGCAGAAGACCCAGATTTTTCAGAAACCAGAGGACCCTTTAATGTAGGTAAGTAATATTTAATTTAAATTTGTTGATTAAGTGTTATAATATTTTATTTTTATTATTTTGCAGGCGCAGCAGAGATCCCCTTTTTTTCCTCTTTTGCTGGAGCTGGATCGTCTTTGTGTCAGATAAGTTTGTGTTTATTTAAATTGATTTAAATTTGTTGATTGAGTATGTGTTATTATTTTTTTAATTTTTATTATTTTGCAGGTGCAGCGTACATTTTTAGAGGATACTGGATCGCATTTGTGTTTTGTATGAATATGTTTTAATTTTGTTTATTGCATGTTAAGCTTTAATATTTTTATTTATTTTTTATTTTGATTTATCGCAGGTTCATCCATCGCCGCCGTCACAGTCGTAGCTTCGTCCCTCTCCACTGTCGCAGTCGTCAGGAAACTTCAGGAAAAGATCGACCCAGCTAGGCCGACCTTTGCTGGATTTAGAAAAGACAATGTTGGATTCAATGGCTCGTCTGACAGTAAGGAGTCCGTTGGCTGAGGCAGCCGAGCGTCTGTATGGATGGTATCCCTCGCCGCTGTCATGTAGCGCAGGATTTTCTCTATAGGCCAGGAAGCGTTCAGGGCAGTATCAGGTGCTTGTGGAGATCAGGTTCCACATTCGTATGAGGTATTACAGGTGAGTGCATTGTCTGTTACTTCAATAGTCCTGTTTTGGTCCATTGTGTCCTCTGCGTTTTTGGAGAGTCAGCCTTTGTAACAATATCCCCAATGGGGAGCTGTGGTTGATAAGGACCCCTAATCGCGCATCATGTGTCGTGTTTATTGTATTTCTCCAGTTTAGGAGAGTCAGTTGCAAGGGACCCCTTTTTTGGGAGAGCTGCACATGGCAAGGACCCTTTGCTGTGAGCAATTTTTTTTGTGTTTCTGTTTAAGTCTCGCATTTTGGAAAGTCGACCTTTACAGCAAGGACCCAGAGGGAGAGCTGTGGTTGATAAGGACCCTTAATTATTCCAGGTGTCTTGATTTTTATTTGTGTTCATAATAGCTCAGTTTGGGAGAGCGAACTGTGGTAAGGACCCCTTTTTTGGGAGAGTTGCAGTTTGCAAAACCTCCAGTGAGAGCGCCGAACAATTTCTTGGTCCAGTTTAGGAGAGTCAAGAGCAGTAAGGACCCCTTAATTTGGGAGAGCTGTTTATGGCAAGGACCCTTTATTTCAGGCATTAATTTAATTTTGATTTAGTTTACGCGTCCGTGTTTCCTTATGGAATCTCCATCGCCGCAGTCGGAGGGTGGTTGGGGTTGGTAAGTGTGTTTTGTTTTGATTTTATTTATTGTGAGTGTGTTTTAATTATGTTATTATTTTTATTTTAGCAGCCATCTCCCGCGCCGCAGTCGTGTGTTCCGGAAACCAGGCGGAAGTCCAATCTTGGTTCAGACGGGTGAATTTGTTATTTATTTTATTTATTTTAATTGTGTTTTTAATTATGCTTTTTATTTTCCCTCGTAGTCATATCCAGCCAGGCGCGTCAGTGTGGGTAGAGAACCATTGTGGAACCCGTGAGAGCAGCATCATGGCGCTGCTAGGCAGTTGGAGTCTTCCCGAAGAAAGCAGGACAGTTTGGAGTCATCCATGGCAGGAGCAGGTGCTTGTGGGAAACAGGTGAGTTGATTATAGTCCCATTTCTGTATTTTATTTTGATCCCTCTCCCTTTTATTATTATTATTTTTTTTTTTTTTTTTTTTTTTTTAATTTGTTGAATAGTATAGGGTTTGTTGTCCTATGTGAGTTTGGAAATCAGGTATGATTATCCTTATGATGCCGTGGGGTTGTCCTTCCATTTTGTCCAGTAGTTCTTCTCGTGTTATTCTTCCCTCTCTAAAAAGTTTATTATATTTATTTATAAGCAATTCACACCATCTCTCTGGGGGTTTATCTTTTAATGCCCTTTTTTTCTCGTTTTTCTTTTTGATCTCCTTTTCATTTTCTTCTAGTTCCTCTCTCTCGTCTGTTAGTCGCAGTAATGTAGGTAGACTTTTTCTAAATTTTTCCCTTAATTTTTTTAATATTTGTTTTTCCTCCCCTTCCGTGTAACCGTAGGTGCTATTGTAAATGGTCTCTATTTGTGGTTCAGGGATATTTGCTTTTGCTGGAAGCAGGTGTTTTTGGTATTGGTCTAGGTATCTGGATCTGCTCGCCGCTAGCCTTTCAGGGATATACGGTTTTAGAATAAGGTCCCTTATGAGTGGATTTCTGTGGTTTACTGTTGAAATCGCAAACCTTTGGCTAGAATGAGCAAAGACTTCTGAGAAAGATTTAATGTTGTGGATTTCTCTGATAGTGGATTGTTTTGTGTACCTAGATGCACCAATAGATTTTCTTATTAGTTTATTCTCTACAGTTTGAATTTGCTTGGCGCTCGTTTCTGATATTAAGGATCCCCAAACAGCTATTGAGTAGTGCCAGATGGGCGATATTATTTGTTTAAAGAGGAGTGTTTTGGTGTTGTCAGGCAGTTTGCTTTTTTTGCCTAGTAACCATTCCAATTTTTTGTAGCTTGAGAAGATTTTTGCTCTTAATTGAAGAATATGAGGTTTAAGAGTAAGTTTTTTATCCAATATAACCCCCAAGTAGCATTGCTTGTTTTGTTTCATTGTCCTTTGTCCGTCAACAAATGGGGTAGTATACGGGTTTTCCTTTCCTCTTAAGGAAAATAGTATGTGTCCCGTTTTTTTTCGCATTTATTGAGATGTCCCAATGTTTAGCCCAACTACAATATTTGCTTAGATATGTGTTGCTCAACTCAGTGGCTGTATTTGCAGTTGAGGCACTACTAAGGATGACGGTGTCGTCAGCGTATGTGGCAAGTAGCATATTCTTAGGAAAGTAGTTTGGGAAAGACCTTTCATAGCTGGGGTTAATTGGGATTGGAAGCGGCATGTCTGATGTGAAAACTGAGTATAGTATGGGCGCTAGGTTTCCTCCTTGGGGCACTCCAGCTGTTATTTTGCATGTTTTAGATGTAGTTCCGTTGCCTAGCTTTACAGAGAATGTTCTATTCAGCAGATAGTTTTCTAGGACATTGAACATGCAGGTAGGGAGAAGCTTAGCTAGTTTGACAAGGAGTCCATCATGCCAGACCCTGTCAAATGCCTCTGAGACATCAACGAAGGTTGCTGAGCACACCTCTTTCTCTTCAAAGGCCTTCAAAATAAATTGCGTTACCCTGCTTAGTTGATGTTCAGCACTGTGTTCCTTTCTAAAGCCAAACTGGTGGTGAGGAATGGCTTTAGCAAAGGATTCAGTCTCGAAAAGCCTGACCATTAGGATCTTTTCAAGTATTTTGGAAAAGCAGGGTAAAAGACTTATGGGTCTGTAGGAGCTTGCACAGGAAGGAGACTTTTTTGGCTTGAGAATCATGGTGATTGTTGCATGTTTCCACTGGCTCGGAAAATGACCTGTTTGTAGAATCCTATTGTAAATAAGGACGAGATACAGTCTGGCTTTTATTGGTAGGGTTTTAATCAGTTTGTTGTCAACTTTGTCATGTCCAGGGGCCTTTTTAGTCTCTAGGGCATCAATTAGCGTATTAAGCTCCGCTAATGTGACTGGCCTAAGGTTGCTATAATTCTGTGCTCTTGTCATTGCTGCGTTAAGTGTTTTGTGGTTCATTAATTCCTTTTTAATTTGTTCTCTGTCTGTAATTTCGTTCCTTAGGTTCGGGGTAAATCGGGATTCTAGGTGAAGTGCAAGGACTTCGGCTTTTTCATCCGCAGTCCTGGTCCAGAGGCTGGCTGGTGTAGGCTTACTTGGGTCAATTTCCTTTTTTAAGGGCCAGCAGGGTTGCTCTTGTTTTTTAATTATGTTCGTCATCTTCCATAACTTCTCCATTTTGTATCTGTCTGTTGGGTCAATATCTTTTATTTTGTCATTTATGTTTTTTTCCCTAAGTTTTTTAATTTCTTTGGCCAGTTTATTTTGAGCAGCTTTGAACCATGTTTTTGCTTCTTTTGTTCCTGTAGCTCTGTATATTTTATTAAGTTCTCGTTTTTGGTTAAGAAGGTTAAGGGTTTTTTTCGTCTAGTTTTATTAGGTTAGGGTTTTCCTTGTGTCTGTTGTTGTTTCTATTTTGCGTGTGGGTTTGAGGGGTTGCCTCCTTGGCTGAATTGTTGATGTTTCTCATTAATATATCGATGCAGTCTTCTATGTCCTGTCCTGATTTAATGTCTGTATTTAGTAGAATTTTGTCTTCCAGTAGTTTTTTAAATTTAGAAATATTAGTTTGTTTTGTGATTATTGTAGTTTTTGTTTTTTCCTGCATGATGTTTGTTTTGTTGAAGTTAATAGTAAGCTGAAGAGGAACATGGTCAGAGCTGAGGTCTTGGGAAGCAGTGATCTTAAGATTTTGCCTTCTAAATCCTTTGTATATGGCAAAGTCAAGTGCTGAAGGCTGCTTTCTGCTGTCAAATGGATAATGGGTTGCTTCGCCTGTGGCTAGAGTCTGTAGGCTTCTTGAGATTTGTAGACTGTCATGTAGGTGTCTGCCTCTTTCGCAAGAGCGGTAGTTGCCCCAATTTGAATGTTTGGCATTCCAGTCCCCACTCAAAATAAATTTAGACTTTCCGCCCAGTGCTTCCTTAAAGTAATTAAACATCTGGGTGAAATGACTTGGACTCCATTTGTAGGTAGGTGGACAGTATACGGGGGCAATGATGACCATGTCTGCTCGAATACCGCTTGATGGGATGAGGACTATTGGTGAGCTTTGAATAAATTCAGTTTCAATGGGACTTAGGGCCATGTGTCTTATGTTTTTATTTACTATTATGGCAGTGCCGCCCTTTCTATTTGAGTTAGGGTTGCGTGCGTGGTAAGTATGGAATCCTGGAAAATTGAGGGCTTTTGAGTTTGGGTGAAGCTTGGTTTCAATGACCATCATTATTTGTATTTTTTCTTTGACTATAAAGGCTTCAATTTCATTCGTCTTGTTTCCTGCTCCACAGGCATTCCAGAAGCATAATCTTAGTGTGTTTGTGTTATTGTTAATATTGTTTGTGGTGTGTGTCATTTAATAGGATTCTATTTTTGCGGTAGGTTTGTGTTATTTTATTTTGTTTTTTTTCTCAGTTTAAATTATTTAGTAAGGTCATTATTTTATTTATGAAGTTGTCCAGTTTAATTTCTAAGCTATTGATCCTTGCTTCGAAGGCTTGGCTAGTTATATTTTCCTGTGTCGGGGTGGGGTTATTTATTGGCTTTGTTTCTGTAGGGGACTTTTTAATGTAGGTTGGGTTCTCATTCTCAATTTTCCTGGGTTTGAAAAATGCCCTAGCAGCACGGCTTGTTGTTGGTGGGCTTTCACCAGTTTGCTGCTTTGTTTGGGGGGGAATCTCGTCATTTACTTGTGATGTTGTCCTTTTGTATTTTTCCCTTAGTCCTTGTTGAAAAGCTTTTAGGTGACTTTCAGCTGGGTTTTTTGTCCTGTTTTTTGGTTCGGTGCCTCTTCGTATGCGGTTGAGTCGTTTTTGAATGGCAGAGTCATGGGGTGAGGGGCGATGGAAAGAGGGATATCTTTTTTCCTTTATTTCTTTTAGTGGATTTGGTCGGGTAATTTCTACTGGCAATTTAGGATAAGTGTATACAGCGGATTGGGGCCTGGTTTCTTTTCTGGCCTCCCTTATATCTCCTAGATTTATTTGGTTTACAAATAAAGCTTTCTTTTCTTTTTGATAGATCGGACAACCCTTGTATGAGCTAACATGAGCCCCCAAGCAATTTGCGCATGTAGCCGGACTTGATCTCGATTTGGGACAGAATCGAGTTTCATGGTTTCCAGCGCACTTCATACACCTTGAGCCTTTTAGGCAATGGTTTCTGGAGTGGCGGAAACCCTGACAGTTAAAGCATTGGACAGGCTCCCTTGTCCTATGCATCCTCTCCACTTTGACGATTTGATTGCCCAGGATTTTAAGAGTGAGTATACTTTTGTGGTCCCCGTCAGGTCTTGTTTCAATTTCTAATTTGTGAATCTTTATAGGTGCTCCTGTTTTATTTTTCATAATCTGTATGAAACGGGTCTTGTACCCGATTTTTTGAAGCTCGTCAATAATCCACGCGTAAGGAGTGGAAGGATGTAGGTGACGAATAACTACATGGAAGCCCTTGTCCGCTTTCACCTGGTGCGTGTGAGCTGGGATGCCATTGTCAACCAGGATTTGTTTAATTATATTATAGGCATTCATGTCAATTGCGTTTATTTGTACCCCATTTCCAGTAGTGGTTCTAGTTTTGTAACTAGAAATACCCGCCCTGTAATTAAATTTTTCAAGCAGCGGCACTAGCTCTGTAGTGCTGGCTACTTGAAGCGGTGGCACCTTCCTGCTGGTGGGCACCGTCCTCCAAGGATGGGGGTTTGTGTCTGTTATTTTTTGTGGGGGAATTTTAGCTGTCTCGAGTGGGATGCTATTTTTCCTATGTTCGTCCGCTATGTAGTTTGCTGTATTGCTTTTAAAAATTGGGGTTTCAATAATAATGTTTTCGTGGTAATTTGTTTCGTCAAGATGGCACTGTTTCTTAGCAGGGGTTTCATCTGGGGTAGTTTCGTTTTTATCTAAACATCTCTTTCCTGGCGTCTTGAGAAAATCGTCTGTGGCTGTGATCTTGTCGTTTGTTTTAGGGTCCTTGACTACTTCTGCATAAGTAGTCAGTTTTTGTTTGGGATATTCGGAATATAGAAGATTGCGTCTGGCTGAGCTGTGGCTATTTATATTTTTTGGGGCGCGGGTTCGTTGTTCCTTTGGAGGAGGGGACAAGGGGAGAGCATGAAGGGTTTCAGTGTCCAGGGGAGGCGATCTTCTCCTTTTGTCAGCTGGAGTCGGTGGGTTTGCATGTTTTATTTGTGTTGTGTTGGGGAGATTTGGTAAAATGTTGTTTATTTGTTCCAAAATTGTGTTTGTTAGTGATGCCGGGTCGACTAGTGAGCCATCTGTCATATTTCTTAGGGATGGGGGGCAAGGTTGCCAGACGTCCATTTGAGTAGTGATGGGTTTTATGTAATTTGCTGTTTTAATCGATGTTTCTGTGTCATATTTATTGAAGCGTTTAGTGATTTTGTCATGAGGGTTGTGTGCGGTTGTTGTGTTTGTTTGTGTGACTGTCATTATGCATTTGCTAGCGTCATTGGCAGTGATATGTTTCTCATGAGTGTCAGTGTGTGTGAAGGGAGTTATTTTGTTTTGTGTGAGGAGATTTGTTCCATTGTTTGTGTGAGTGGTGAAGTTTTGTGGCTTTATTTCGCCATATTTATTGAGTGAGAGAGGTGTTGAGTGTGTGTTTGTGGTTTGTTTGTTATTATTGATTGTGTGTGTGTCTGGAGAGGTGGAGATATCTATTGGTGTGATGTCTTGTATTTGTGAGTTTGTGACGCTGCTTTTGGCGCCTATACTGTGTTTGACTTTATTTGAGAGCGGGAGAGGATTAAGAAGGGAGAGAGTGGTGTGTTTGTTCGTTTCCTTAGTGTCTGTGAGGTTGTTTGAGAGGCGCTTGGTTTTGGCGCCTTGTTGGTTATTGCAGGTGTTTGTGAGAGTGAGAGAAGCTTTTTGTGTGGTTGGAGAGGGTGTGATTTGGTTGTTTATTTGTGAGAGTGAGAGAGTCGTTGTTTTCCATTTTTGGTGTGTTGGCGTCATCTGTTTTGGCGCCTTTTGCTCTTGTTTTTTTGTTTGTGAGCGAGAGAGAAGTTAGGTGAGAGAGAGTGGTACATTTATGATTTTCTTTTGGATCTGTGGGAGTGTTCGAGACGCGGCTTATTTTGGCGCCATGATTTTTGTTGTTGCAGGTGTTTTGGGAGAGAGGGGAACTTTTTGTGTGGTGAGAGAGGGTATGTTTTGGTTGCTTATTTGTGAGTGTGAGTGAGCATTGTTTTCCTATTTTTGGGGTTGTTTGCGTTGGTGATTTGGCGTCATTATTTTTGGCGCCTTTTATGCTTGTTTTTTTGTTTGTGAGCGAGAGAGAAGTTAGGTGAGAGAGAGTGGTGGGCTTATGGTTTTCTTTTGTGTCTGTGTGAGTGTTTAGGACGAGATTTATTTTGGCGCCATAATAGTTATTGCAGGTGTTTGTGAGAGAGAGAGGAACTTTTTGTGTGGTGAGAGAGGGTTTGGTTTGGTTGCTTATTTGTAAGTGTGAGTGAGCGTTGTTTTTCATTTTTGGGGTTGTTTGACTTTGTATGTTGGCGTCATCACTTTTGGCGCCTTTGTCGCTTGATTTAGTATTAGTGAGCGAGAGAGGGGTATGATGAGGAAGAGAGTCGGGTTTGGGTTTTGAGGAATTTACAATTTCAGCGGCTTGTTGGCTGCTTCGTTGAGAAATTTTTTAATTTGTATAAATTTCTGTGTAATGAGGGGATCCTCATCGTTTTCCTGTAATTCCATTAGGGTAGTGTCGTCGTCTGATTTTATTGGACCCTCAGTGAGTGCCGAAATATCCATGAATAAAGGAGTTGAGGGATATTCGGGGCTGGAACTTAGTGAAACAATATCACCCTCGCTGCAGGTGACCGAGGAGATTGAACTGTTGGCCATTTATTAACAAATAAAAAACTCTTGGTTTTGCGTCAATATTTTTGTTTTATTTAAATATCAACCCGGTGTGGTTTTGTCAGATTTGTTTTATACCTTTGTTGGTATTTGCCCAGTTTTGTCTTTTTTCCTTGTTCTTGGTGGTCAGCGATAGTCTGCAGTTTTTCCCAGTTTTCACTTGTACTTTTCACTTTTTTTTTTCGAGTTTTTTTTTCAAGTTTACTCAACGACACTCAGGAGAAGACTGTTGATCAGAATCCCCTGGTCGTAATATTTATTGGCCTCTGATTACATGTTGTATATTTAGGTACATTAAAATGGCGGGAACTAGTATTACATGCATTTTTATGTGTTAGTGTATTATGTCTATTTTTGGTTTTTAGCTATTTTGTAAGTTTTAAAGCTAGATTATGTGTTAGTATATTTTGGGTTACATTTGGGATTTTTTAGTTTAGGGTCACACTGTAATTTATTGTAAACATTGGTGGTAGTAATTTTAAGCGTGTTTTCTTTTCCCGCAGTAATATTTCTCGCCGACTGATTTCTCGCCGCCGTGTCCTCCCCCGCCGCGGTCTCCTCCCCCGCCGCCGTCGGTTCCCCCGCCGCAGTCCTTCCCCCGCCGCCGTCATTTAGTAAGAGCCGCCGTCGCAATCGCTCCAGGATGATTTGATAGCAAGCAAAACAATTGTGGCAGGTGAGTTTTTTGTTTTGTTTGCATCTCTTTCAGCACTCTTCAGTAGACTTTTGGCCGGATCCGCAATGCGTTTGTGGTAGGTAAGTTTTTGTAGTCGCAGCGGTTGAGTGTTGGCAGGTGTGTTTATATTTGGATTTTGTTTATTGCGTATTATTTTGGTTTGTTTATACGCAGGCCCTGCGGGAGTTGGTTAGTTTTGGATGCCAACAATACCCTTCAATTCAGGTAAGTAGTTTTTAATTTATATTTGTTGATTGAGTCTGTGTTAATATTTTTTATTTTTATTGTTTCGCAGGCGCAGTGGGAATTTTTTTGCTGGTGATTCGCAGTTGTGTCAGTTAAGTTTAATGGTTAAATAATTTGTTTTTTATTGCACATTTGGTTTTAGTGTTAGCAGTTTCTGGATCGCATTTGTGTGTCAGGTAAGATTATGTTTTAGTTTTGTTTATTGTTTATTAGATTTTTTTTTTTTTATTTTTATTTCTCACAGATTAGTCCCTCGCAGCCGTCTCAATCGTTAGCTTCATCTTTCTCCGCAGTCCGGTCGTCTGGAGTCACAGGAAGAATCCGTCCAGCAGGGTGCCCTTAGCTGACTTTGGGTACGGATGTTGCTGGATTTAGTGGCACGTCTAACTGGACTGTGGAGGACCAGAAGGATGGGTAATCTCCCGCCACAGACGTCTTAGCTTGGACCAGAGAGGAATCTGTTGGCTGAGACAGCTGTGTGTCTGTGTGGGAAGTGTCCCTCGCTGCTGTCTTGTCTCAAGATCCTTATAGGATTCCTTCGCGTCAGTTGTCGGCGTCCTGAGGTATTCGAGTACATAGTAGCTTACACGTACTGGATGGCTTTTTGTGTCAGATAAGTTTATATTTTTAAATTTGTTATAACGCATTTTGCTTTAAAAGATTTTTTATTTATATTCTCGCAGGTTCGTCCGTAGCAGCAGCCTCGGATTTACGGATACCAAAGGCCCCTTTAAAACAGGTAAGTAGTTTTATTTAAATTTGTTAATTTAGTGTGTTTATGATTTTTTATTTTATTATTTCGCAGGCGCAGCGGAGATTTCTTTTGCTGGTACTGGATCGCTTTTTGTGTCGGGTAAGTTTGTGATTTTAAATTTGTTTATTGCGCGTTTAGTTTTAAATAATGATTATTTATATTCTTGCAGGTTATCAGTAGCAGCAGACACAAATTTTAGGATACCGGAGGACTCTTTAATGCAGGTAAGTAATTTTTAATTTAAGTTTTGTTAATTTAGTATGTGTTATAATTTTTATTTTTATTGTTTCGCAGGACGCAGCGGATCTCTTTTATTCTTTGCTGGTACTGGATACGCTTTTGTGTCAGATAATGTTATGTTTTTTAAATTGTTATAGTGCATTTAGCTTTAAAAGATTTTGTTATTTAGTATGTATCCGCAGGTTCATCCGTACTGCAGACACGGATTTTTGGATAGCAGGTAAGTAGTTTTTTAATTTAATTTGTTTACTTTAGTGTGTGTTATAATTTTTATTTTTTATTGTTTCGCAGTGCGCAGCGGAGATTTATATGCTGTATTGGATCGCTTTTGTGCGGGTAAGTTTGTGTGTTTTTAAATTTTGTTTAATTGCGCGTTTTGTTTAAAATAATATTTTATTTATAATACTTGCAGATTCGTCCGTAGCAGCAGACACAGATTTTAGGACACGGAGGATCTTTAGTGCAGGTAAGTAGTTTTTTAAATTTAATTTGTTAATTTAGTATGCGTTTATAATTTTTATTTTTATTATTTCGCAGTGCGCAGCGGAGATTTCTTTTGCTGGTACTGGATCGCTTTTTTGTCAGGTAAGTTTGTGATTTTAAATTGTTTATTGCGCGTTTAGTTTTAAATAATATTTATTATATTTCTTGCAGGTTCGTCCGTAGCAGCAGACACAGATTTTAGGATACCGAAGGACTCTTTAATGCAGGTTAGTAGTTTTTAAATTTAATTTGTTAATTTAGTAATGTGTTTATAATTTAATTTTATTGTTCGCAGGCCGCAGCGGATCTCTTTTTATTCTTTGGTGTGATACTGGATCGCTTTTGTGTCAGATAAGTTTATGTTTTTAAATTTGCTTATAGTGCATTTAGCTTTAAAAGATTTTGTATTTATATTTATCGCAGGTTCGTCCGTATCTGCAGACACGGATTTTTGGATAGCAGGTAAGTAGTTTTTTAATTTAAATTTGTTACTTTAGTGTGTGTTTATAATTTTTATTTTATTGTTTCGCAGGCGCAGCGGAGATTTATTATGCTGTTATTGGATCGCTTTTGTGTCGGGTAAGTTTGTGTTTTTTAAATTTGTTTAATGCGCGTTTTGTTTAAAATAATATTTATTTATATTACTTGCAGGTTCGTCCTTAGCGGCAGACACAGATTTTAGGATACCGGAGGACTCTTTATTGCAGGAAAGTAGTTTTAAATTTAATTTGTTAATTTAGTATGCGTTTATAATTTTTATTTTTATTATTTCGCAGGCGCAGCGGAGATTTCTTTTGCTGGTATTGGATCGCTTTTGTGTCGGGTAATTTGTGTTTTTAAATTTGTTTAATGCGCGTTTAGTTTGAAATAATATTTTATTTATGTTTCTTGCAGGTTCGTCCGTAGCAGAAGACCCAGATTTTTCAGAAACCAGAGGACCCTTTAATGTAGGTAAGTAATATTTAATTTAAATTTGTTGATTAAGTGTTATAATATTTTATTTTATTATTTTGCAGGCGCAGCAGAGATCCCCTTTTTTTCCTCTTTTGCTGGAGCTGGATCGTCTTTGTGTCAGATAAGTTTGTGTTTATTTAAATTGATTTAAATTTGTTGATTGAGTATGTGTTATTTTTTTTAATTTTATTATTTTGCAGGTGCAGCGTACATTTTAGAGGATACTGGATCGCATTTGTGTTTTGTATGAATATGTTTTAATTTTGTTTATTGCATGTTAAGCTTTAATATTTTTATTTATTTTTTATTTTGATTTATCGCAGGTTCATCCATCGCCGCCGTCACAGTCGTAGCTTCGTCCCTCTCCACTGTCGCAGTCGTCAGGAAACTCAGGAAAAGATCGACCCAGCTAGGCCGACCTTTG